>NW_006922351.1:507937-530244 GCF_000298275.1 Orycteropus afer afer
TTTTTTTTTTTTTTTGAGGTGGGTAATTCTTGAAGGATTTGAGGGAGAAGGCCAGAGAACACCAATTAGCTGTATTCTTCTTTTTCTTTCTAAAATTTTTTATCTTATAAGTAACCTCCTATCCTTAAAAATTCAGCTTTCTGGCTTAATGTACTGCTTTTAAGAAAGCCTTTAAAATTAATCACAAGTTGAATTTATAAAAATCAACATTTGCAGCACTTTGATGGTACAATTCATTATCTAGGCTAAAAAAAAAATATTCAGGTCCATTAATAATCTCCTGAGATTAGTGGTTGGGGAATCTGACCTTTAACAAATTTGACATAATCTGCATTAAAGCATTTTGTAAATATCTTGTTAGAATTGATGTATCTAGGCATAATCTGAACATATGGATCAAATACAGAAAAGTTGGCTTATTTGTGCCATAGTCATGTACTCAAATTTGTTTTGCATAAAATTATTTTACTAGTATAGAAGATCATATTTTAATGCACACAAAAGGTGCGTGCCTTTGTTAAGCTTGGTAGGAATAATTATGCTAAATATCATATATAGTAAGAGTGTCATATGAATTTTATGAAAGATTAAAATGTATATATCTGGCTTATTTGATAGCATTATAACATTTTCTTAAGGTGGAAGCTTTACTTCTTTTGAGGAGAAATTCCTAAACAATGATATTATCCAAGGAAGTGAAAGACCATAAGTTTTAACTTCCAATGTGTTGGGTTTATATTGCATTGTGCCATTAAAAAGCCATTTTCTCTTTATGATTCTGTGCCTCCTAATAGGCAGATATTAGGATATTTGTCTACTAGGCAATATTCTCAACCAATATCTGTCAGTCTTACTCTGTACATACACAGCAGAAAGGGAAGAAAGGAAGGGAATAAAAAAGAGTAAATCTCCAAGGAATTAAATATGTATGGTATAGAAGGGGTAATATTTTCACTTTTTTCTAGTTTCTTGCTGCTCACTGCCTCTGTTTTCTTTCACAACGTGAAAGTTTCTTAACCACATAAAATATTTCACCTCTTGCAGGATTGCTTCATGAAGGCTATCAGAGAAATAGCATAAAAATTCAAGAGAAACAATTTAAATGTAGGATTCCTTGGATTTGGAAAGTTATCTTCTACCTTGAAAAACATCCAGGGGAGAAGAATGCTTAGATGAGTGGAAGGGAAGTAAAATAAGTCAACGTAGATATGCCATTGAGAATTGTTTCCTGTCATCTTACAATTTTAACTACTGATTTTTCAGAATCTAAGACAATTGAAAGAGAAATGTTCATGGTGGGAATAAAAATTCATGCTATTAGTCATAGTAAATCTTTCAGAGTCATAAACTTCATTGAACATATCAGGCAAATAGCTTGGATGTTCCACCAAGAAGTAATAGCAACCAAGATGATAGCCTGCCTAAAGCCTATCTGTTTAAAAGCATTTAAGACAGTATTCTTCAAAAAGGAGGATTATAATATAAAATATTCAGACATATACTAAGTTTTATATATATATATATATATACATATATATATATATATATATATATATATATATATATATAAGTATTCTCCCCTGCTGAATGATTTTAGTTAATGATACAAAGTGAAACTGGCTACATGACAATAAAGCAATTTAGATTTAATAAATTATCATTTCAAGTGAAAGAAAACAAAAATAATAATAATAATAATAAAGAGATTGTCTTCATTGTACAGTTCACATGATAGTGAAAAAGGACTAGACATTGATATAAAAGCCTGCAACAATTTTAAATATAGTAGATATTTGTGCTAATGTTAATATATAGTATAATACACCAGGTTTTTCTTTCTTTTTTTTTTTTTTTTTTTTTTGGTCAACAATATGATTTAGTATAATACTATAGTCTTTGGAAATGAATGATTTTAGATTTGCATTTAGTTATACTAGTTGAGGCCTGGGAGCTCTGGTAGTATAGTGCCTAAGGCACTTGACTGCTAACCAGAAGGCTGGGTTCAAATTCACCAGCCACTCCTTGGAAGGAAGATGGAGCAATCTACTTCCGTAGTGATACTGCCTCTGAAACCCAAGGAGGGGTCGCTATGAGTTGGGTCCGACTTGACGGCACATAACAACAACAACAAGTTGAGGCCTATGATATCAATACTACTATTACAAACAAATTTGAAAGGTTATGAGAATATAATAGAAATGTAATTGTCACAAACATAGCATTCAGGGGTATGCCAGGTAGTCAAAGGAATGGGAAAGGTGGAAAGCAGTGGTGGTAAGGTATCTCCAAAACTTTTTTTCTAGGGCTGTTCTTCAGATCATTAGTGTAGTCAATCAGTAAGGAAGATAAGCATATAAGGAAAGTTTTAGGGGTTAGGCCTAAAAGTGACACTCTTTCTTATGCTTGTATTCCATTGGCTAGATGTTCAGTCAAATGACCACATGGACTTTAAGGGAATCAAAGAGTAACACCTAGCTCAAAGAGAAGAATCCCTAGGTGATGCATAGTCCTAACTGTCAGGACACAGTGTGGCTACTTCTGGTCTCAAGACTTCTAAACCTAAAAGACAAGTCATCCGTCTATGCCCTCAAACTCAATATACAACAGTGGAACAGATATATTTTTTATATACCCAGATGAATTAGATTGTGAAAGTAGGAGATGAAAAAACACTGAATTCATATTAATAAAGAAAATGCTGATGAAGCCTTGTGGAGCAAGGATTGTGAAGGATTCTGTGATAGTTGAGGTTATTTGTCAACTTGCCTAGGCTTGGTGGTGAGAGGCTGGGGAGCTGGATGAAGTTATCCTTCCCATGATGAGACTGGCAATCAACTCCAGGGTGAAATCTTCTAAGAGCAGCTGACATAGGGATGTGGTTTGCTTCCACTATATAAGAAGCAGCTTTGGGCAAGGTCTTGAGCTTTTTGGTATATCTGGATCCTGCATTTGGCTGAGTCTTCATCTCAGTGGCCATCCATGTTGTCTGCTGATCTTGGGACTGTTTCTGGACTTGAACTAGTGGCCTTCCATGTTGTTAATAATCTTGAGACAGGGGCATTTTATTTGTTAACCTTGGGTTTGTCAGCCTTAGCAGCCAGTAGGTGATTGAATTAAGAGAAGCCTCCAGCTTCAAAGTGCCAGGAGCTAGAAACTCAAGGTCAAGGGGCTTGAGCTGGCACTTTGAACATGGACTTCTAGCCTTCTAAACTAAGAGAATAAATCCCTGTTTGTTGAAATGTACATTGATGGTATGTCTGTTAGAGCAGCACAAGATAACCAAAACAGATCCTGCCCTGGCAACAAAGGACAATTTTTAAAAAATTAGAAATTGGATATTTTCTTGGGGGGGGGGGGGCTCGGTATTCTCCATGGATCCAACTTTACCATCTGGGAAGATTTTCCTTGCTTATTAATCTCCATGGCTACATCTGAAATGAGTATTTAGAATATACTTTGCTTAGGCTCAAATTTTCATTTTCTGCTTCCTGCTGGTGTAACCTAGGGAGCACAGTGGTATTTTGGAAGCCCAATATTTAGTTTAAACAATTAAAAATTATTATTATTATTGGGTTACTTGTTATTTTGGTAATATAAAATTTTCTGAAAATCATGATAAGCTACTAATGAAATTATAGTAGTCAGTACCTTGTACTAGTAATTATATCTAAAGTTCCTTCCTAAACCTGGTTCTTAAGGTTTCTTTATTTTTATTGTTTCTGAAACTCAATACTCTCTCTCTCATGCTACTTAATGGTAACCACTCTCTAGAAAAGTAGTCTTGCTGAGGTGCAAAACTGTATCTGGTCATTGCCACAGATCTTAATGGGACATAAAATGCCCTAATATGACTTTTTTGTATAAGTCCACTCTTCCAGCCTCATCACTCACTTTTTATAGTCCAGAAACATTTATTTTCCTTAATCCGTTGAGAGTATCATTTTATGCTTTGAAAATGTGCTAATGCTTCCTTAAACTCCTCTGTATCTATTAATACTATGCCTAAAGCATCAAAGAGCCTTCAAACTTACTAATGTTGTTGTTCTGTGTTGTTAAGTCGATGACAACTCATAGCAATCCTATATGATGGAGTAGAGCTTCTCCAAAGTGTTTCCTATGCTGTAATCTTTATGGGGGCATGTCACCTGGGCTTTTCTTCCTCAGAGTGATGAGTGGAAACCACTTACCTTTCAGGAGGAGCTAAGCACATTAGCCAGTGTGTCCCCAGAACTCCTTGTGCCATGTTTTTGTTTCCTAGAGCTGTAGGTATGTGGATAACTTTTGAAGATTTTGCAGATGGCCGTTTCACAAAATATTCTCTACTGCTTAATGTGAGTTTCCAGATTTCTAACCTTAAATTAATTTTCCTTTGTTGGCACCTTCTGGACGACTGATAAAAACGTATATTTTACATCAATATCTCACTTTCAGACCCCAAATATAATGGCTAAATAAAATAGAAATGTATTTCTTGCTCACATGCTAATAATCCAGGGTAGACCAGGGTATGGTGATAAGATGGATACTCTGCTCCTATAATTTATTCAGAGACATCAGATTAAACATGCCATCTTAAACATGCTGTTTCCATATTTCAGTAAGATGAATGTTTCAGTAAGATGAAAAGGGTTAAGAAGTTGACATATTCTCATGGAATATTTTCTGCATCTGACCTGGACTAAGGTTTTAAATTTTAAATCTACCTTCCAGAGAGTAGCATGCAGTCATGTGGACATACCCACCTTCAAGGGGAGTTTTGAAATGCAGTTAGTGTCTAAGAAGAAGAAAACCAGTTTTGTGGAAATTTAGTGATTTCTGTTACACAAATTCTATCAAGTGAAAATTAGTATTATGGTAACTAATTTGATGGATATTATTATAGTTAGAAGGAGCTCTGGTAGCATAGTGGTTAAAGGATTTTGCTACTAAACAAAAGGTTGGTGGTTCAAATCCAACATCTGCTCCATGAGAGAAAGATGAGACACTTTGCTTCTGTAAAGATTTACAGCATTGTAAACCCTATACTACCTTCTATAATGGCAATGGTTTTGGTTTGTAACATGGTTAGACATTCTGTATATTAAACATTTGACATTATTAATCAAGTAATATTGTGTTTAACAATACATTTATTACTATTATATTTGTCATTGCACAGTTCTTAAAAAATCATATGTAAGTGGGGCTTTCTGTAAATTCCAAGCTAATGAATCCTTCCATGTATTGTCACACATCATATGTACACCACAAATGCTGGACTGTTGAATTCAAGTTTCTCTTGTGTATTAAATAGGAGTAGGTTGGAAAATCTATTATTGGAATCCATACTGGAAATACAGCTATTTATTTATAAACAAATTAAGTTGTTTTCATTTCATGCACTAAAATATTCCAAATGAACAAATATTGATTTAAAAGTAAAAGTTCTATTATACAATGTGGGTTAGTATTTTTGTAATCTTCGATTGGGAAAACTCTTCCTAAGTATGATGTTGAAATTTTACTTGATAAACACAAAAAACTTTAGATGGTTTAAAAGAGTACATAGTGGCTAAGGCACTTGACTGCTAACCAGAAGGCTGGTGGTTCAAACCCACCAGCCACTCCTCGGAAGGAAGATGGGGCAATCTACTTCCATAGTGATACTGCCTCGGAAACCCAAGGAGGGGTCGCTGTGGGTCAGGTCTGACTCGACGACACATAACAACACAACATAAAGTTTAAAAGAACAATACATGTGAAAAACTGTTTCTAACATCTAAGCAACACAAAGATTGAAGTTTTTCATGTAATATGGAATCAGCACAAAGAAATATGCTAATTAAAAAAATCCATTGTTTTAACAATAGAAATGTATAAATGTCCAATAAAGACATGAAACATTGTCATCAATGTCGCTAAATTGTCCATGTAGAAACTGTTAAATTTTCATATGTTCTACTGTGTATATTTTCTGTAACAACAGCAAAAATAAAAAAAAAAAAAAGACATGAAACATTTTTAGTAACAAATTAGGTCCAAATTAAATATTTTTGAGTTAGTATATTTTCAGCTTTTACATTGCAAAATATTTAAAAGTAAACATAATCTGTTAGAGAGAATTCTGCTTTTCCTGTTTGGTATTTCCTTCCTTCTTGCGGAAACTTAATAACTAAAAAAAGCCACTCACACCCCCTTTGTTTATTCACTCTTCCTCAGAGAAATTGAGGCAACTTATCCAACTGGTACACTTGAGAAGAATAAACTTGACATGCTTGGCTTAATTTCATCATTATCCCCCTTGGAAAATAGATGGATAAAAGGGGGTGAGCATAAAGATGTAAGGAAAAGAAAAAGGAGTAAGAATTAGCAAGCATGATTTGAAATTTATGTAAAATTCTATATATACATGTTACTATGTATGGTCAAATTTCAAGATAATTTTCAGAAACTTTATTATCGTTTTAGCATTGGATTTGTTATACTAAGTTTTCATTTTGACTAGAGGATAAAATAAGATGATATAAAATTTTTCATGTGTCTATTCTTTCTTTTTTTCTCTCTTTTAATATGAGGTACAGAGAGAAAGAAAAAGAAACATTCCTTACAATGTGCTTTCTTAGTAAATTCCATTTATGATTGGGAAGGTATGTGATGATTAAAGTTTTGTGTCATTTGGCTGGGACATGATTCTCTGGTGTGGCACGGATGATGATGTAGTTTGGCAGTTATGTGATAATGTAATTTGGTAGTTATGTAATAATATGATAGTTCTCCATGATGTGATCTGATGTAATCAGCCAATCAGTTGTAAGGGGAGTTTCCTCAGGGGTGTGGCCTGCATCCCATATATTTGAACCTTCTGACAAAGCTTGCTCACTTGCTAAGGATCCTGCACCTGGTTTGACATCACCTGACTTCTGATTCATGGGACTCATCAGCCTGAGAGTTAGAGGTCTGCTGTTGTCTTACTTGCCTATCTTGGATTCATCAGCTTCTGCAGCCTGTGAGCCAGTAGTCTGATATCTGAGCTGCTAGTATTGGTTTCAGCTTCTTTAGCTATGTGAGTCAGGAGAAGCCTCCAGCCACCTCACTCATGGAAGCATCACACACACACACACACACACACACACACTTTACTGGTTTTGTCTCTCTAGAGAATACAAGCTAAGACATAGAATGTAATAGTCTGAACTGTGATCCCAAAAGGATATGTTAAAATTCTAAAAATTCTAACCCCTGATACCTGTGAACATGACCTTGTTGAGAAACAGGGTCTTTGAAGATGTTATCAGTTAAACTATCATGAGGTCATTTTTGATTAGGTTGGGTCCCAATCTTATTTAGTCAGAGACAGAGAGGAATCATGGACACAAGAAGGTACGTCTGCATATCAAAAAAATGTCTGGGGTTACCAGAAGCAAAGAGAAGAAGGAAAAAAAAAAAAATCTTCCCTTAGTGGTTTTGGAGATAGCATAGTCTTGCTGACATTCTGAGTTCAGACTTCTGGCCTCAAGAACTATGAGAAAGCAGATTTATGTTATTTAAAGCCATCCACTTGTGGCACTTTGTTACAGAAGCTTTAGGAAACTAATACTTTAGATTCACTGTTATTGTTGTTATGTCCCACCAAGTCAGACTCGACTCATAGCGACTCCTCCTTGGGTTTCCGAAGCAGTATCACTATGGGAGTAGATTGCCCCATCTTTCTTTAGAGGAGTGGCTGGTGGGTTTGAACTGCCAGCCTTCTGGTTAGCAGTCAAGTGCCTTTACGCACTATGCTCCCAGAGTTCCTAGTATAAACCCAACTTACATTGATGACATAAGATTTTTTTTTAATGATCAATGATAAGAAAAAAAAAAAAAAAACCCGACTATTCCCCAATCCTCAATAGTGAGAAACTTGTAGATGCTAAATAAATATTATCTGCATAAATATATGAATTAATAAGTGCAGAGGCATTGGCTGTCCTTTCAGTTGCTATCCAATATGCATCTTGTCTGTGAGGTCAACTCCAAGCTGTGCAGGTTGAATTTACGGCACCATTAAAAAGACCATGAAGAGAGTCAGACACATGTGTCTTCAAAGTCACATATTTGCTTTTTTTAAAAAAAAAAAAAAAACACTTTAAGGAGATCTTATGCAGCCAGTAGATTTGTCCATTGCAATATGTTAACTGATTTCTTGACTTCTGCTTCCATGGTGTTGATTGTGAATCCAAGAAAAATGAAATCCCTGACAACTTCAATCTTTTCTCCATTTATCATGACATGGCTTATTGGTCCAATTATAAGGATTTTTGTTTTCTTTATGTTGAAGAAAGGCTGAAGTTTGATATTCATCAGTAAATGTTTCAACTCAACTTCACTTTCAGCAAGCACGGGTATGTCATTTGCATATTGCAGGTTGTTATTGATTTTCCTCCAATTCAGATACTTAATTCTTCTTCATATAGTCCAGCTTCTTGGATTCTTTACTCAGCATACAGATTGAATAGATGTGGTGAAAGGATACAACCCTGACACACATCATTCTTGATTTTAAACCATGCAGTATCCCCTTGCTCTGTTTGAATGACAAGCTCTTATTCTTTGTGCAGTTTCCTCAAAAGAACAACTAAATATTCTGGAATTCTTATTCTTCACAATGCTATCCATAATTTGTTAATATCCACACAACTGAATGCCTTTTCATAGTCAGTGAGGCAGGTAAATATCTTTCTGGTATTCTTTGCTTTCTGCCAAGATCCCACTGACATCAGCAATAATATCCCTCATTCCACATACTCCCAGTGTAATACATCATCTGATTTCTTGACTGCTGCTTCCAAGTATGTAGTTGTCTTGAAAATTTTTTTTTTCCAATTCTTTCAGTGAAGCTTGACTTTCTTTCTTCATTACGAATAGTTTTTTTTTTTTTATCATATTCCACCTCCTGAAATGGTAGAACGTCAACCAATGATTTTTAATAGTGATTCTGTCTATTCCTTCCATCTTCTTTTGATACTTTCTTCATTGTTCAATATTTTACCCACAGCATTCTTTAGTATTGTAACTCAAGTTTTGAATATTTTCTTTAGTTTGCTCAGCTTGAAAAACGGCGAGTGTGTTCTTCTTTTTAGTTTCTAATTCCAACTCTTTTCACATTTCATTATAATCCTCTGCTTTGTCTTCCTGAGCTACTCTTTGAAATCATCAGTTTAGTTCTTTTATTTCATAATTTCTTCCATTCGATTTAGCCACCCTCCATTCAAGAGCAAGTTTCAGAATCTCTTTTGACATCAATTTTGGTCTTTTCTTCCTTTCCTTTTTTTTTTAACAACCTTTTGCTTTCTTTATATACAATGTTCTTTGTGTCATCCTATAACTTATCTGGTCTTTGGTCATTGCTGTTCAATCTGTCAAATGTATTCTTCAAATTGTCTCTAAATCTAGGTAGGGTATACTCAAGTTTGTATTTTGCTCTCATGGGCTTGGGCTTGTTTATGTTGATATGTAATTCATCCTGCAGATTGTAGTCTTTTATCTTCATCAGTAAGTGCTTTAAGTCATCCTCACTTTCAGCAACCAAAGTTGTGTCATCTGCATATAGTAGGTTGTTAATGAGTCTTCCTCCAATCCTGATGCCACATTCTTCTTCATATAGTCCAGATTCTTTGATTATTTCCTCAGCATACAGATTGAATAAGTATGGTGAAAGTATACAACTCTGACACACTCCCTTCCCAATTTTAAACCATGCAGTATCCCCTTGTTCTATTCGAATGACAGCCGCCTGGTTTATTACAGTTTTCTCATGAGCACAGTCAAATATTGGAATTCACATTTTTCTCAATGTTATCCATAAATTGTTATAATCCACACAATCTAATGCTTTTGCATAGTCAATAAAACACAAGTAAACATCTTTCTGGTATTCTTTGCTTTCAGCCAAGATCCATCTGACATCAGCAATGACCCTAGTCTGAATCCAGATTACATTTCTGAAATTCTCTGTCAATACACTGCTGCAACTGTTTTTGAATTATGTTCAGCAAGATTTTATTTGCATGTGATGTCAACGATATTGTTTGATAATTTCCACATTCAAGGGGATCACCTTTTTTGGAATGGGTACAAATATGGATCTCTTCCAGTCAGTAGGCCAAGTAGCTGTCTTCCAAATTTCTTGGCATAGATGACTGAATGCCTCCAGCACAGCATCCATTTGTTGAAACATCTCAATGAATATTCCGTCAATTCTTAGAGCCTTGTTCTTTGTCATTTCCTTCAGTGCAGCTTTCACTTCTTCCTTCAGTGCCATTGGTTCTTGATCATATGCCACCTCCTGAAATGGATGAACATCCATTTCACTGTGTATTCCTTCCATCTTCTTTTGATTTTTCCTGGATCATTCAATATTTTGCCCATAGAATCTTTCCATGCTGCAACTCAAGGCTTGAATTTTTTCCTTATTTATTTCAGTTTGAGAAATGCTGAGAGTGTTCTTCCCTTTCAGTTTTCTAACTCCAGATCTTTACAAATTTCATTATAGTAATTGACTTTGTCTTCTCAAGCTGCTCTTTGAAATCTTCTGTTCAACTCTTTCATCTTGTCCTTTCTACCCTTTGCTTTAGCTGCTTTCCATTCAAGGGCAAGTTTCAGACTTTCTTCTAACATCCACTTTGGTCTTTTCTTCCTTTCCTGTCTTTTTAATGACCTTTTGCTTTCTTCATGGATGATATTCTTGATGACACCACACAGTTCCTCAGGTTTTCAGTCAATGGTGTTCAATGCAAAAAATCAATTCTTTAGATGGTCTCAAAATTCAGGAGGGATATAATTAAGGTCATAGTTCAGCTCTCATGGACTTGTTTTAATTGTCCTCAGATTCAACTTAAACTGGCATATGAGCATTTGATGGTCTATTCCATAAGTAGCTCCTGGCCTTTTTTGTCTGAAGATATTGAGTTTGTCTATCTCCTCTTTCCACAGATGCAGTTGACCTGATTGCTGTGTACTCCATCTGGTGAACTCCATGTGTGTAGCCATCATGTATGTTGAAAAAAGGTATTTCCAACGAAAAAGTCATTGGTCTTACACAGTTTTATCATGCAATTTCCTGCATTATTTCTTCACCAAGGCAGTATTTTGCAACTACCAGTGACTCTTCTTTGTTTCCAACTTTTGCATTCCAATCACCAGTGATAATTAACATATCTTGATTGCATGTTTGGTCAGTTTCAGACTGCAAAAGTTGGTAAAAATATTCAATTTCTTTATCCTTGGCTTTAGTGGTTGATGTATGAATTTAATTAATATTAGTGTTAACTGTGTCTTCCTTGTAGGCATATGGATTTCATCCTGTCACTGACAGCATTGTACTTCAGAATAGATCTTGAAACATTCTTTATGAAGATGAATGCCATGCCATTTGTTCCTCTTCAATTATCATTCCCAGCATAGTAGATCATCTGGTTTTCTGATTCAAAATGGCCCAAAGCAGTCCAGTTCAGGTCACTGATGATTAGGATATCGATCTTCATGCATAATATTTCATTCTTGACCACTTCCAATTTTCCTAGATTCATACTTCATGCATTCCATTCTCTGATTATTAAAGGACATTTGCAGCTCTTTCTTTTCAGTTTGAGTCATGTCACATCAGCCAATGGAGGTCATGAAAGCTTTACTAGATCCACATCATTAAGGTTGGTTCTACCCAGAGGAGGCTGCTCTTCACCAGTTGTATTTTGAGTGTCTTCTGACCTGAGGGACTCATCTTCTGTCATAATATCTGACAGTGTTTCAGGGCTATTCATGACGTTTTCCAGTACTATATCAGACAGTGTTTCACTGTTACTCGTAAGGTTTTCCTTGGGCAAATCTTGGAGAAGTGGATGGCCCCTTCCCCTTCTGAGTCCGCCTTAGTCTGGAAACTCTGCTGAAATCTGTACACCAAGTGTCACCCTGCTGGTTTTTGAAATACCGATGGCATAATCCCCAGCCTTACAGCCACACACAGCCACCACAGTATGACAAACTGACAGATGAGTGATGGGTCTACATTTATAAACTTCATTTATTTTGTTGAAAAAGGTTTTTGTAATGGATAAGTTGTTTTTATTGTAAAATTCTTTTATGTGATCTTTGGTGTCATTTCTATCACCAAGACAGTATTTTCCAGTTATTAATCCTTTGTCTCTGTTTCCAATTTTACATTCCATTCACCAGTACTTATCAATGCATCTTGATTGCATGTTTGGTCAATTTCAGACTGTAAATGTTGGTAAAAATAAAGTGCCCTACAAGGAATATTAATGAAAATTTAGGAAATCTGGAAAGGAAAAAAAAAAAAAAAAAAAAACTTTTGTTAATACAGTCATTACAATCAAAGCACTTAAACTAAATATTGTGGCTTTTACTTTTTTGATTGTTGTTTTTGTTTAACTGAGTGGTAGACAGCAACCATGCTCATACAACACAACCATATCCACACCTTCTGCAGCTCCCCTTACTGAGTGAGAGCCACTACTTTCTTCTGTTCCAAAAGGCCAATGATACACCACCACCAATAAGAGCCTGACTCACCCTTAACTGCTCTTCACAAACAGTTAGCAGTCAAGAAATATGGGCCAGTTACATGATTACATAATAACAATGTGCATTATGAAAATTAAAAAAAAAAATCTCTGTATATAAGGATTTTTTTAAAGACAAAATTCATTATGTGTAATAATTAATATATAAGATATTAATAGACATGAAGACAAGCTTCATTTGGTGTAATAATAGATGAGATCACAAAATCTCCCTGAAAACTACAAATGATTAAATGATCTCAGAATCAGCATGTTGAAATTGAAAAAAAAAAAGGTGCTTTGTTTTTATTTTTAAAGAACATATTTTCTCAGTTCTGGTAAGATGGTAGACTAGGCAGACAAACTACACCAACCCTCTTCTACAAAGAAAAGAAGAACCAATTAACACAGGTACAGAACATAATTCTGGAGCTCTGAGCCTTGCAAGCAAGGATATAGAAGTGGACTAAACTGCAACTAGTAGAAAAATGTGCATGAAAATACTGAAAAGAGACATACAGAGCTGCGGACTGTTAGCAATCCTGATAGCATGGACAGCTTGGATATTGTCAATTGCTGTTAAAGCCTAAGAATTATCCTAAAAATCAACCCTGCTAGCCAGGGGCTACACAGAAGACTGAACTGGTGACTGGTGAATAAAAGGGGAAGTAGCAAAGAAGGAAACAGGCTGAGTTGTGAACTTTTGGCTCTCTAGAGGGCACAGCCATTTTGAATGTTTACAAGTGGTTCAACAATTGTGAATATTTAAAGTGTTCTCTCAGATTCCAGGGACTTAAGAAAAGGCTCCACTTGCCAGGCATGAAAGCACATTCCAGACACTGAGGACTGGAAAGGTGTGGAATTCTCCTTGTTACCCTTATACCCCATACCCTTTTGGTATATGGAAGTGTGGCCATCCCTCACTCCTTCCCACTTTCTGGACTGGCAGGAATTCCATACCAGTCAGTGTGTTCTGATCAAAACTGCCTGCCCTGCCCAGCCCCTCCTAGATTTTTTTTCTTCCCCCCCCTTTTTTTTTCTCTTTAGTTTGTTTGGTTTTGTCTGTTTTATTTTATTTTTCCACGTTTCATTCTTTTTATTCCTATTCTATCTACTTCCCTTCCCAGCTTCTAGTTTTCAGTTTTTTCTTTCTTCCCTTTTCCTGATTCCCATTTTTTCTTTCTTGTAGTTCTCTCATGCCTTGTTTTTCTTTGTGCATTTTTCCCATTTCTTTAAATTCATTATTCTCCTACTTTACCACTTTTCTCTTACTCTCCCCTTCCAAGATATTGCAGGCCCCCCCCCACCCTTTCTATGTTCATATTTTTTTTTGGCTTTTAAAAGTATTTCTTTAAATATTTACTCTCATTTATTGCCTTTACTCTTTTTTTTCCTCTTTCTTCTTTTCTCTTTTTAGTGTTTATGTGGTGTGTGTTTTTTGTCCACTTGCTTTTACTTTTTTGATAATTTCTCCATTGTTGTTTTTGTCTAACTGAGTGGTATACAACAACCGTGCCCATACAACATGACCACACCCACACCTCTTGCAGCTCCACTTTCTGAGAGCCACTACTTTCTTCTGCATGAAATGGCCAATGATACACCAGCACTAATAAGAGCCTGACTCACCCTTAACTGCTCTTCACAAACAGTTAACAACGACCTGTGAAGCCACTCTAATTCTCTATCACATGCACCAGGAGACAGGTGGTGAGTGCATAAGAGCTGCCAACTAGTGAATAGAGGAACACAATGACCTGCTTACTCAGATACAGCCAAAAACAGAAAACAAAAGTCTTGAGTGAAACACTGCAACATACCATCACCTTTTAAATAGTCTTAAATATTTAAAATAATATTTAAATATAAATCCAACAATGTCACAATGTCTTGGAGAAAACAGACCATCAAAGTAAACACAAAGAAGCAAGATAAAATAGTAGAAAAAAGGGAGGAGGATAGAGACACAGAACACATTCATGAGGAAGAAGCAGCAATGGAACTCCCTGATAAGGAATTCAAAAAAATTGTATTTAGGTACTGTCAACAGACTGAGAGACAGATCAAGAAAACATTGATGGAATTAAGGAAAACAAGAAAAAAACTCTAGAAAAATTTCAGAAGAAAGTAAAAGAACAAAATGACAAAATAAATAAAAAATTAGAAATGATACAAAATCTACAGATAGAAATCCAGGAGATTAATACTAAATTTTCAGAAATACGTAACACCTTGAAGAAGCAAAGGAGTAGAATTAAGTCAATGGAAGATAGAATTAATGAGATTAAAGGTGAATACCTGAATTCGTCTCTGGAAAGGAATCAATCATAAAAAAGATAAAAAAAAAAAAATGAAGAAAACCTAAGATTCATGTGGGATACCATCAAAAAGAATAACCTACAATCAGAATTCCAGAACAGGAAGAGAAAAATAAAACCACTGAGAAAATTTTCCAAGATTTGTTGGAAGGGAATTTCCCTGAAATGGTGAAAGATGGGAATATAGCCATTCAAGAATTTCAATGAACCCCAAACAGGATAGATCCTAAAAGAAAATCACCAAGACACATTATTATCAAACTCATCAAAACCAAAGATAAAGATAGAATCCTGAAAACAGCACAGAAAAAATGAAAAGTTACCTACAAAGTGCAATCAATAAGAATAAGGTCTGATTTCTTGGCAGAAACCATGCAAGCAAGAAGACAATGGGATAGTATATATAAAACCTTGAAAGGAAAAATTTCCAACAAGAATGAAATCCCCAGCAAAATTGTCCCTCAAATATGATGGTGATATTAGATTTTCAGATAACCAGGAATTAAGGGAATTTGTTAAAAACCAGACCAATCTTGCAAAAGATGCTAAAAGGAGTCCTTTTGACAAAGAACAAATAATAGCAAACAACAACCGACCATTAATACACGTGATGACATAACCCAGAAACCAACCCAGTTTTGGAAGCATACAGAGTAAAATAAGCTTACAAGATTGTAAACAGGGAACCAGAGACATCATTTGGAAAATGTGGACAACTACAAACAAAAAAGAGGGAAAAACAGTGAAGTTACAGAATTTCTAAATGGTTAGGAAGTCAATAGTGTTGCCAGATAGAATGAACTGTTCTAAACTTGGGAAGAAAATTATAAATAACAGGGTAACCTCACAGAAAAAATTATAAAATTTCACATTACAATAAAAAGGACAAGCACAAATATTTAGCAAATACTGAAATAACAGCAACAAAGAAAATGATAACATGATTCAAAAAAACATTAAGTCAGCACTAAAAATTATATGGAACAAAGAAACCAGGAAGACCACGAAAAAAAGACTTAACAAAATGGCAGCAACAAATTCATAGTTGTCAATAATTACACTGAATGTTAATGGATTCAATGCAGCATTCAAGAGAAAGAGAGTTGCAGAATGGATAAGACTATATAACCCATCAATATTCTGTCTACAAGAGACACACCTTAAAGATAAATACAAATATAGCCTAAAAATCAAAAGTTAGCGAATATATACCAAGTCAATGACAACCAAAAAAGAGCAGGAGCAGCAATATTAATTTCTGATGAAATTGACATTAAGACAAAAACCACCATATGAGACAAGGAAGGACATTAGATAATGATTAAAGGATCAACTGAAAAAGAAGATATAACCATTAAAAAAATCTAGGGTCCCAATGAAAGAGCCCCAAAAATACATAAATCAAACTTTAACAGAATTGAAAAGGTAATAAATGACTCCATAGTCATAGGAGGAGACATTAATACAACACTTTCAATGAAAGATAGAACAACTGGAAAGAAACTCAACAGACACAGAAGAATTAAACAATACAATCCACCAACTTGACCTTATAGACATCTACAGAGCACTTCACCCAACAACAGCACAATATACATTCTTTTCCAGTGCACATGGAACATTCTCCATGATAGACCTTATGTTAGGCCATGAAGCAAACCTTAATAAATTTAAAAACATTGAAATACTGCAAAACATCTTCTCAGATCACAATGTTATCAAATTAGAAATCAATAATAGAAAGACCAATGGAAAAAAGAGCAAACACATGGAAATCGAACTGCACCCTCCTTAAGAATGACTGGGTAATAGAAGAAATAAAAATGAAATAAAAAATTTCCTTGAGTCAAACGAGAATGAAAGCACAGCATACCAAAATTTTCAGAACACAGCAAAAGCAGTGATGAGAGCCCAGTTTATAGCAATAAATGCACACAACAACAAAGAAGAGCCAAAATCAACACCTTAAACCAACATATCCAGAAATAAAGAAAGAACAGCAAGGACAGCCCACAGTCACCAGAAGAAAGGAAATAATCAAGATTTGAGCAGAAATCAATGAAACAGAAAATAGAAAGACAATAGAAAAAATCTGAAAGACTAGAAGTTGGTTCTTTGAAAAGTTTAATAAAACTGACAAAGTACTGGCCAATTTAAGAAAGGAAAAGAGGGAGAGAAAACAAATAACATGAATAAGAAACCAATTGGGTGACATCAGAACAGAAACAACTGAGATAAAAAAGATAATATGGGGATACTATGAAGAATTGTACTCCAACATACTTGAAAATCTGGAAGAAATGGACAGACATCTAGAAACACACTACTTACCAGAACTAACACAGACTGAGGTGGAAAAGTTGAAGAGACCCTTAACAAAAGAAGAAATTAGACAGGTCATAAAAATGTTTCTAACAAAAAAAGTCCTGGCTCAGACGGTTTCACTGGAGAATTCTATCAAATGTTCAGAGAAGAACTGACATCAATCCTACTCAGATTATTCCAGAACATAGAAAAGGATGGAATCCTCCCAAGTTCATTTTATGAAACAAGCATAACCTTGAGACCCAAACCAGGAAAAGACATCACTAAAAAGGAAAACTACAGACCAATATCCCTCATGAATATGGATGTAAAAATCTTCAACAAAATTCTAGCCAATAGACTCCAACAACATTATCAAAAAAATAATGCATTATGACCAACTGGAGTTCATATCAGGTATGAAGGATGGTTCTACATTAAAAAAAATATATCAACATCATCCATCACATAAATAAAACAAAGGAAAAGAACCACCTGATCATGTCAATTGATGCACAATGGGCATTTGATAAAATCCAACACCCACTCCTGACCAAAACTCTCAGCAAAATGGAAATAGAAGGGACATTCCTCAACATAATAAAGAGCATATATACAAAACCAACAGTCAACATTATTCTCAATGGAGAGAAATTGAAACTATTCCCCATGAGAACAGGAACAGGAAAAGGATGCCCTCTGTGGTAGTTAAAGTTGTATGTCAACTTAGTTGGGCCTAGTTGAGTGGCTGGACAGCTGGTGGTAGTTATTCACCATGATGAGACTGACAATCAATTCCATGGTAAGATCTACCATAAGCAGCTGATTAGTTGCTTTAGGGAGGTGGTCTGCTTCCCATATATAAGCAGCAGCTTTGGGAATGGTATCTAGCATATGACATGCTTTAACCTTGCATATAACTGTGTCATTGTGCAGCAGCCTGCCATGCTTTGCCAACCTTGGGACTTCCAATGGACTTGAATTAATGTCCTGCCATGTAGTTTGGTAACACCAGGGCTGTGCCATTTTATTTGTCAACCTTGGGGTGGTCAGCCTCAGCAGCTCTGCCTGAGTGAAGAAAAGCTTCTAGCTTCACTGGACCAGGAGCAAGAGACAGAGATGAAGCCCAAAGGTGAGGGAATTTTATCTAGCCTGTACAGCCTGGCACTTTTAACTTGGTCTTAATGTTTCCAAAATGTAAGAGAAGGAACTCCTATTTGTTCAAGCATCCCATTTGTGCTATTTTCCTTTCAGAGTGGCACCAGGTAACCAGAACATCTTCCACCACCACTTCTATTCAACACTCTATTGGAAATCCTAGCCAGGGCAATAAGGCAAGAAAGGGGAATCAAAGCATCCAGATTGGTAAGGAAGAAGTCAAACTATTTCTATTTGCTGGTAATAAGATCCTATACCTAGAAAACCCAAGAGACTCAGTCAAAAATCTACTGGAGCTAACTGAGAGATTTAGCTTGGTGGTAGGATATAAGATGAACATCCAAAAATCAGTTGGATTCTTCTACACCAGCAAAGAGATTGCTGAAAGGGAAATAAGGAAATTAATACCATCTACAATAGCTATAAAACACACACACACACACACACACACACCAAAAAAAAAAATAAAAACATTGGGAATAAATCTTACCAGGAACACAAAAGAACTGTACAAAGAAAACTAAAAAAGACTACTTCAAGAAACCATAAGAGATCTACATAGCTGGAAGACCATGCTCATGGCTAGGAAGATTGAACATTGTGAAAATGTCAATTATACCCAAAGCCAACCTAAACATTCAATGCAATCCCAATCCAGATTCCATCAACCCTGGATGGAAAAAAACTACCCTAACTTTATATGGAAAGGAAAAAGACCTTGGAGAAGCAAAGCACCATTGAAGAAGAAGAGCAAAGTAGGAGGTCCCACGCTCCTGGATCTCAAAACCTGCTATACGGCCACTGTAGTCAAAACTGCCTGGTATTGGTACAACAACAGACACATAGAATAATGGAATAGAATTGAGAACCCAGAAATAGATCCATTGACCTATAGACAGCTGATCTTTGACAAAGGGCTGAAATCCATCAAATGGGGAAGAGTTTGTCTCTTTAACACATGGTGCTGGCAAAACTGGATATTTATTTGCAGAAAAAAGATCTGTACCTCACACCATAGACAAAAACTAACTCCAGATGGATCAAAGACTTAAATGTGAAACTTGAAACTATAAAGTTCTTCAAGAATATATTTTCTAGTAGATATGTTCTTGAAATGAGTTTTTTCAATTGTAATATTGTTAGAAATATCTATCTTGCAGTTTAGCAGTATAAAATATTTTTAAAGGAAGAAATACAGCTGGTTGATGAGTAGCTCATTAGTTGCAGGACTGAAGATGATGAAAATTAGACTGAATTAGAATCCAAATCATTGCTAGTTTTTTAATTCATAGCATTCTTTAGAACATTTAATATGTATCTAATTCATGGAAAAAATTGATAAAAATAATTATACCTATAGAATTTCTATCAGTTGGGATTGACTCAATTGTAAGGGGTATACAAAACTACATATTTCTTAAATTTTTCTTATTTTTATTTTTGGTAATTATATTTGCTAAGATTATTCATCATATTTTGTAAAAATGTTGAGTCATGTGCTTTATTAGTTTATTGTTTATTTTTTTTTAAGTGTGAGTATCATTTTATTTGATGCATACAACTTTAGATTTTGTGCAAAAACTGAGAAGATCCTTTTTCAATGGCTATTTTCCAAATTCTGCTTTTATGCTAGACTTTATCATGATTATGGGTATAGCATGAAGTCAAACCTTGAAAAATCTTTCCATTTTGTGGCTGCTTTTGAAACAAGCAGTGTAGCAGTGGAAATATTCCAGCTGGAAACAGCTTAAGTGCCCTTCCTCACACTAACATTCTGTTGACTTCTATAACTAGAGTCTCTATGTCTTAGGAAATAATTATCTTAGTGATATGGAGGTATGTCTAGTCTTGCTGACTTGAGTGCTATTTTCACATTTGTAATCACCCATCATGGATGATGCTAACTTCTGATTTTTGAGTCTCTCCTTACTAGGGAACACAGAATCACAAAGAGGAAATGAGAGGCTTGAGTCTGTAATATTGCTGAAACTGGTCCTGACTGCAAAAGTGTTTGTAGAAGATGTCAGTTTGATACTCTGGGTGACTTATTGCCAACATGGAGGGGTGGGGGGAATTCCACCATCTTGTCCTCTCCCCTTGCCAAGTTTTGGGCTTTCTGCTAAAACCAAACATGCTAAAACGAATAGGGCATGGGCTGATGATAAAGACAAGCCTGAGACCACCTTTTTGGGTGCATCAGTCAGCAACAAGACTCCTTTCTAGAAAATCCCACCAAAACCCCTATGCATAAAATTTAGCCTCCTTTTTTCAGTGAGCAATTTTAGCAAAGCAGGTCTGGATGAGCTCCTTTACTTGGCCAACTAAATGAAGCTTGTTCTTTTGTTTTCACACATTCCAGGTCTATAGCTGCACCAAGCAAAAGCCGCCAGTCTCCAGTTACACTTTTATTATTGCTTTAAGACTGAGTTTTATCAATTTTTTGAATAATAAAGTAATGATCATTGAAAATTCACTCCTATGTAAAATTACACAACACCAGCAAAAACTGTCAAAATTAACCATGGGATGGCAATACCCTGGATATGAATGAGTCTATTTTAAAAGAGAGATTTTTGTCATTTTAACTTCCTCTATTCCCATAACTCTGCCAATAGATCCACTTCAGTATCCTTAAAAACCAATAACATCCCAAATATGGTAGCTGTGAAAATCAGCAGCCTAGCCGCCACTCAGGGGATAAAATAGATTAGAAGCTGCATAAAATCTGTATCTCTGAGGCTTCTCACTACTTGACCTTTCTGGCAGCACACTAAAAACTCTATGGAAATATTCTTTGATGGTCATCAGGAGTCGGTCAGGAAGGGAAGGTAAACCACTAAGTAGAGGTAGACACATTAACTTGAGGAAAGGGAAATAAAATAAAATGAAAAATAAAGTGTTAGAGTTAAAATAGTAGATATGTAATTAGAATTTGGTACTTTCTTTATCACCCCATTAATTTTTTCATTTTTTAAAAAATGAAAAAAAAAAGTGAATTTTTGAGCAGCTTGGTCCATGCTTGCACCCAATGATTAAAAAAAAAAAAAAAACAAACCCAAAAAGCACAATCTTCAGTGTTGTACTTACTTGACCAAACTCAGAGATAATGAGCTACAAATAGTCTTGTCCTTAAGGCATTTAATCAAAATAATCCATGGCAATTATTTAATATTACAGCTGCCTGAGGCAGTGATACCAGTGTTGTTGTTCTTGTTGTAAGCTCTCCTGTCAATTAAAACTCATGATGACCTCATCTACAACAGAACAAAACACTGTCTGGTCCTGTGCCATCCTCACTATCATTGACATAGTATCATTGACATATCACAACATCTGAGCCAATTATTGCAGCCACTGTGTCAATCTATGTCATTGAGGGGCCTCCTCTTTTTCTCTACCTCTCTACTTTATCAAGCATGATATCCTTCTCCAGTGACTGGTCCCACCTGACTACATGTGTAAAGTACATAAGACAAAAATCTTACCATCCTTCTTTCTTAGGAGGATTCTGGCTGTACTTCATCCAAGACAGTTTTGTTTATTCTTCTGGAAGTCCATGGTGTTTTCAGTATTCTTCACCCACCTCATAATTCTAAGACCTCAATTCTTCTTTGCTCTTTCCTATTCATTGTCCACCCTTTACATGCACGTGAGACTGTTGAACATATCATGGCTTGGGTCAGGCTCACCTTAGTTCTCAAATTGACATACATCCTTGCTGCTTGACACTTTGAATAGGTCTTTTGCAGTAGATTTGCCCAATGCAATACATCATTTGATTTCTTTTCTTTTGTTTTTTATTCGTTGTTTTTGTAAAAATTTACAGAGAAAGTTAATTTTCTATTCAACTATTTGTTGTTGTTGTTGTTATGTGCCGTCAAATCAAACCCGACTCATAGCGACCTCTCCTTGGATTTCCAAGGCAGTATCACTATGTAAGTAGGATTGCCCAACCTTCCTTCCGAGGAGTGGCTGGTGGGTTTGAACC
>NW_006922351.1:530664-536660 GCF_000298275.1 Orycteropus afer afer
TGTGTGTGTGTGTGTGACATTAATTGCGGTGCCCTCGATGTATCATTATGGGCCATCTAGCAGTGTTTCATTGTGTTGTACATAGATAGGTCCCTGTGAGTCAGGACTTGGCAGCATCTAACAACAACAATGTATCATCACTTTTTCACTTTCTACCTGGGATAACTATTTCTATTTGTCTTTGTTTCCTGCCCCTTCATGCCCACTGAGCTTTGTTTTGGAGCAAATCCTGTTCTTTTTGTCTATGGTTGTTCTGTTGAGGGTTATGTTATTCACAGGTATTATCATTCACTTCATAGGTCTGTTATTGTTTGACTGAAAGGTGATACCCAGTGTTAAGTTCAGTTTCAGGTTTGAGGAATGTTTAAGGGCCATAGTCTGAGGGATTTCCCCTGTCTCTATCAGACCGGTAAGTTTTGTTTTTTCATAATTTTGAATTTGTTCTACATTTTTTCCCACTCTGTCCAAGACCTTTTATTGCAATCCCAATCAGGGAAGTTGGTTGTGGTAGCCGGGAACCATCTAGTTTTTCTGGTCTCAGGGTAGTAGAGGCTGTGGCTCACAGGTCCCATTAGTTGTTTGTACTAATTGTTTTCATGAGTCTGATTTTCTTCATATTTCTTTGCTCCATTAGTTCAGAGACCAATTGTTGTTGACTTATTTTACTCAGCATAATGTCCTCCAGGTTCATTCATGTTATAATGTGTTTAATGGATTTATCACCATTCTTTAATGTTGCATAATATTCCATTATGTGTATGTACCATAGTTTTTTTTAAAATCCATTCCTTCTTTGATGGACATGTAGATTGTTTACACATTTTTGCTATTATGAATAATGTGAATAACATGGATCTGCATATAGCTGTTTTAGTCATAACTCTTCCTTCTCTAGGAGATATACTTAGTAGTGGGATTGCTGGATTATATGATATTTACATTTCCAACTTTTTGAGGTAGTGCCATACCATGGCACTATACCATACCATAAAATGGTTTTACAATTTTATAATATAATCGGCAGTATATGAGAGTTTCAATCTCTCCATACCCTTGTCAGCATTTGTTGTTTTCTTTGTAACTTTACTATTATTGCTGGGGTAAGATGATATCTCATTTTTGTTTTCATACACATCCCTCTAATGGCTAATGACCACAAGCATTCCTTCATGTGTTAGTTGTCCACCTCAGTGTCTTTTTTGATCAAATGTCTGTTCATGTCCTCTGACAATTTTTAATCGTATTTTTTGTTGAAATACTGAAGATTTTATACATTTTAGAGATTAGCCCTGTGGTAGTTAAAATTGTGTGCCGATTTGGCTGGGCCACGGTTTTGAGTGCTTTGCAGGTAGATGTAGTTATTCTTTGTAATAAAATTATAATCACTTCCATGGTGGAATCTGCTGTGAGCAGCTCAGTAGTTGCCTTCACAGAGTGGCCTGCTTCCAGTATATATGGAGAAGCTATGAGAAAGGTCCCTAGTTTTGGGTACATTTTGGATAGTGCTTTTGGCTGAGTTTTCATTTCCAGTTCCTGGACTTGAACCAGTGGCCTGTTGTGTTGCGCTAATTTTAGGATTATTCCAGGATTAAACCAGTGGTCTACCATGTTGCTTGCCAGTCTTGGTATTGTTCCTTTTAACATGCCAGTCTTGGGTTTGTCAGATTCAGCAGCCAGCATCTACCTGAGTTAGGAGATGTGTCCATCTCCAGTGGGCTTGGTAAAAGATGCAGAGCTGAAGACCAAAGTTGAGAGGCCTTCACCCAGCCTCCGGAGCCAGCATTCTGAAATCAGACTTCTAGCCACCTAAACTGTAAGATAATAAATTCCTGTTTGTTAAAGTCATCCACTTATGGTATTTCTGTTATAGCACTACTAGAGAACTAAGACAAGTCCCTTCTCTGATATGCCATTGCCAAACTTTTTTTTCCTCAGTTTCCAGGTTCTCCTATTACTTTTAGGTGACTCTTTAAATATGAGTAAGTATTTAATTTTTAAGAGGACCCAGTACTTTAGCTTGTCTTCTGCCATTTGTGCTTTTTTTTAGCTATATTTTGTATCTATTTATGCCATAAATTAGGGACTCCAGGTTTACTCTTATTTTGTCTTTGATATTTTAGGTTTTGATGTTCATGGTTTTAGGTTTTACATTTAGGTCTTTGATCCATTTAGTGTTAGTTTTTGTATATAGTGTGAAGTATGGACCTTGTTTCATTTTTCTGCAAATGGATTTCCAGTTTTGCCAGCACCATTCATTGAATAGATTTTGGCTTTTTGTCAAAGATCTACACCCTGCAGGTTAATGAATCTACTTCTGGGTTCTCACTTGTGTTCCATTGCTCTACGTGTCTATTCTTGTAACAGTTTCAGCTTCCCATGTATTCTGTAGCAGAGTGGTATGGTGATCTCACAGGAGAGGCAGGAGGCAGGCTGAGTGGACTGCCAAGAACAGAAAAGGGAGCAGGGCACATCCATAGCCCTATGCGGTGGCGACCACATCACAAGTCACCAAGAGGGTGTGGTGGGAAGAGAGAAGAGTACTTTTCTCTGGTCGCCAGTCACTGTGTGGGTGCTGGTGCACTCCTGATCGAGGGCAAGCAGTTATCTTCTCCATCATGACTCAACATAAGCAGGAGGGTTGCTCAGAGTCCAGTATTTCCAGCTGGCATGCAGCAGACCTCCCCCTCTGCATGGGTCCTCAAACTAGATGACCAGGGACCACTATATATCCTATTTACTGGCTCTCTTCCTGCTCTGTGCTTGCCTGAGTCTCTGGAGTTCTCACCTACTTCCTTTCCTTTCTTTCCTTAGATCTAGCTTGTGTTGTGCCCCGCTTGCTTTAATCCACATTTGTCTGCACTTTGTCTCTATCTTATTGGGAATTTCATGAAATTGTCTTTCTGTGCTCACCTGGAATGCTGCCAAAAGGACTACACTGTGCTAGATAGGCTGTCAGTGCATCTGTGCTCTGTTCATTTATTTCATTCCATTTCTTCTTCCAAACAGTGTTTGAGCTAATTCTTTATCCTTTCATTTGTTGTGCAGGTTTCCAGGATTATTATCCATATCTATTTCACTTGGCTTTATGAATTTTTCTGTAGAAAGATTGCATGATGTGTCTAGCTAAGCCACCATCTTTGGTCATTTCTGTGGTTTGATTTCCTGACTGCTGCTTCTGTGGGCATTGTTTGTGGATCCAAGTAAAATGACATCTTTTCCAACTTCAATCTTTTCTCCATTTATTTTTGTATATTGGTCTAGTTGTGATGATTTTTGTTCTCTTTATGTTAAGGCATAATCTACACCGAAGGCTGCAGTCTTTGATCTTTATCATTAAGTGGTTTAAGTCTTCTTCACTTTTAGCGAGGAAGGTTCTGATTGACATTCAACCATTTCAGGAGGTAGCATATCGTCATGAATCAGTGGTACTGAAGGTAGAAGTCCAAGCTGCACCAAAGAAATTGGCTAAAAACTAGGATCCAAGAATGGAGAGAATACCCATCAATATGTTTTAATAAACAGATGTAGTTGCACTCATTGTTGCCAGGAAATAGGGAAGACAGCTATCTGGCCAACTGACTGGAAGAGATCCACATTTGTGCCCATTTCAAAGAAAGATGATCCCAAACGAATGTAGAAATTATCAAAGAATACAATTGATATCACATGGAAGTAAAATTGTTCTGAAGATAATTCAGAATTATCTTACAACAGTATACTGACAGGGGACTTCCAGAAATTCAAGCTGTATTCAGAAGAGGATGGGGAATGAGGGATAGACCTGCTGGTGTCAGATGGATCTTGGCTGAAAGCAAAGAATAAAGTTTACCTGTGTTCTATTGATTATGCAAAAGCATTTGACAGTGTGGATGCTAACAAATTATGAACACACTGCTAAGAAAAGGAATTCCAGGATACTTAATTGTGATCATGAGGAACCTGTAGATAGACCAAGAGTTAGAACAGAACAAGGGGATAGTACATGGTTTAAAATCAGGAAAGCTGTGTGTCAGGGTTGTATCCTTTCATAATACTTATTTAATCTGTATGGTGAGCAAATAATCTGAGAACCTGGACTATATGAAGAAGTCAGTATCAGAATTAGAGGGTGGCTTATTAATAATCTGTGTTATGCAGATGATGACACAACTTTTCTTGCTGAAAGTGAACATGACTTTAAGTACTTACTGACGAAAACTCTAGCCTTCGGTATGAATTACAACTCAACAAACAAACAGAAAAAATGAAAATCCTCACAACTGAACCAAAAAACACATTATGATAAATGGAGAAAAATTTGAAGTTATCAGGGATTTCATTTTACTTGGATTCACAATCAATAACCATAGAATTAGCAGTCAAGAAATCAGAAGATGTGTGACACTTGGTAAATCTGCTGCAAAAGACCTCTTTAATGTCTTAAAGAGCAAAGATACCATTTTGAAGATTAAGATGTGCCTGACCCAAACCATGGTATTTTCAATCACATCCTATGCATGTGAAAGGTGGACAATGACTAAAGAAGACTGAAGAAGAATTGATGCCTTTGAATTATGATGTTGGTGAGGAATACTGAAAATGCCACGTATTTACAGAAGAACAAACAAATCTGTCTTGGAAGAAGTATCCCTGAAATACTCCCTAGAAACAAGAATGGCCAGACGTCATCTCAAGCAATTTGATCATGTTGTCAGAAATGATCAGTTCTTGAAGAAAAATATCATGCTTAGTAAAATAGAGAGTCAAGAAAAAAGAGAAAGGCTCTCAATGAGATGGACTGGCACAGAGTCTGTGACAATGGTCCAAGAATATAAAAGATTGTGAAGATAGCACAGGACCAGATGTCAAAGGATCTCAAAGGGTTGCTGTGAGTTGAAACCAACTCGATGGCACCTAACAACAATAACAACATCATCTGACATCTCAACATAGATAGTTAATAGGCCTCACAAAGATATAATATCCCAAATAAAACTCTTTATGTCTTTGCAACCCCTATACTTGTGTTTCCCAAATCTTTTCTGTCTCATTATATGTCAGCTCTATTAAATTATTTGTTCAGGCCCAAATCTGTCTCTTATCCAATTTCTCTTTTATCATGCCCCTAATCGAGTCCATCACAATTTCTTTTGGGACTACTTAAAATATATATTCCATGTTTTACTAGTTCTCATCAATCAATGGTTGTTTGGTTTGACTATTCTTCACTTTTCTTTTTCATTATTGCAATCAGCTCCTATTGAACTCTCTGCTTGTACTCCTGTTCCACAGTTTCTTCCCACAGTTGTCAGAGTGCATCTTCTAGTATATAGATTCACACTTGACATCACTGCAAACATTTCTTAATATTTTCCCAGTTATTTCTTCTATTGACAATAATAGAGCACTATAGTCCTCCTTGCTGTTCCTCAAAATTATGCCAGACATGTACTGATCCTTACATTTCTCTCTGGCTAGCTTGGTCTTATGCTAAATGTTCCCATAGTTACCTTCTTCATTTAATTCTCATCTCTGCCTAAGTATCACCTTCTTAGAAAGACTTGTCCCTTTACCCATTAATGCTAACCTATTTCATTTTTCTTTATAACATTCATTACAATTTAGCATATTAATATAATACTTTCTTTCCTTATTTTATATATATATAATTATTTACCTCACTAGGAGTGCAGGGACTTGATCTATTTTTCTAATTTATGTATTTTTGATACCTGTTTCAATATGAAGGTGAACTCGTTGTGTAATGGGTAAGGCATTTGGCTGCTAACCAGATGTCAGTGATTAGAACCCACCAGCTCCTTTGTGGAAGAAAGATGAAATACTCTGTTTTTTTAAAGATTTACAGCATCGGAAAGCCAATGGAGTAACTATGAGTCAGAAATGACTCGATGGCAGTGAATTTGGTTTTGTTTGGAATGTAATATCATCTCTTGAACTCATTACTTTTAATATATATATGTGTGTGTGTGTGTGTGTGTGTGTATGTATATATATAT
>NW_006922351.1:537791-539560 GCF_000298275.1 Orycteropus afer afer
AATGGCCAGACTTTGTCTCACCTATTTTGGTCATGTTGTAAGAAGGGACCATTCCCTGGAGAAGGATGTCATGCTTGGTAGGGTGGAGTGTTGATGAAAGAGGGGGAGGCCTTCAGGGAGATGGATTGATACAGTGGCTGTGATGATGGGCTCGTGTATAGCAGGGATTGGGGGCTGGCACGGGATCGGGCAGTGTTTCATTCTGCTGTGCATGGGGTCACTATGAGTCGGAAACGACTTGACGGCACTTAACAACAACTATATAAATAACAATAAAGCAAAATATTTAGTTTATGAAACACAGTGTTGCATCCATTTGCTAAAGCATTTCACTTGTTATTTAACGAATTACATATATAAATTATATATATAAATAAAGCATACATATATATATATATGAGCTTTGCTGGTTTTTATTTCTCTAGAGAACCCAATCTAACATATATGGTATCTTTGAGGCTTTGAGGTCTTACATACCTCTTCTGGTCTTTGGATATTACTGTTCAGTGAATCAAATGTGCATTTCAGATGATATCTAAATTCAGGTGAGATGTCTATACATAGCCAAGAAAAAGAAAAAGAAAAAGATTTCAGAAACAAGATAAATACAGTGATATTAAAAAGAAAATTGAATTACTTGTTAACACACATGAATTAAAGAAATACAGAAATACTTGAATACAGTATAATATCAAATGGAACCATATATATGAATGCAGATTATTATAAATGAATATTAACTATAAAAAGTGATAATAACAATATTGTTTGGATTTTAATTGTATAAAATTAGGATTCATGTCAAAAATAAACTAAAGGGCAGATAGATAGTTGTGGTAAGATCTTTCATTAATTTTATATGCAAAAGCTATTAATAACAGCAATTAAACTAAGTGATAACACATCAATGATTCTACTTTTAATCTCTAATGTACACTTTTAATAATATATTATTATGTTATTAAAGTAAAATAACAATAAAGCAAAATATTTAGTTTATGAAACACAGTGTTGCATCCATTTGCTAAAGCATTTCACTTGTTATTTAACGAATTACTGAAGCCATTACAATCCAAAATAACATAGGAAAAAGAAAAAGAACATAAAACATATTTTCAAATAAAAAACAAGTAACAAAATCATAAATATAATCCATTATATATATATGTGTGTGTGTATGTGGTTTGTGTGGGTGTTAAATGTAAATGATTAACAAAATGACAGCTAGAAACTATTAACTAGACAAAAAATCACAATAGTGGAAAATATTTTCAACTAAATGATAAGATAATGTCACTTCAAACTTAAGGGTTGCTGTAAATCAGTGTGTTGAGAAAAATTTTATCTTTAAGTTTATGTATTGAAAAAGAGAAAATACTGAGGTCAGTTGATCTAAGCTTCTAGCTCAAGGTGATAGGAAAATAAATCCAAATCAATCGTAAAGAAAAGTTGTTGTTGTTGTTGCTAAGTGCCATCGAGTCGTTTCTGACTCATAGCGACCCCATGCACAGCAGAATGAAAAACTGCCCGATTCCACGCCAGCCCCACAATCACTCAGCCACTGTGTCAATCCATCTTATTGAAAGCCTCCCCCTCCTTCGTCGACCCTCCACCCTACCAAGCATGAAATCCTTCTCCAGGGAATGGTCTCTTCTTACAACATGACCAAAATAGGTGAGAAGAAGTCTGGCCATTCTTGCTTCCAAGGAGCATTCTGGCTGCACTTCCTCCAGGACAGATCTGTTAGTTCTTTTAGCAGTCCATGGTAC
>NW_006922351.1:539660-545346 GCF_000298275.1 Orycteropus afer afer
TTGTAGAAATTAGTCATTACATTTTCTTGCATCAATTTACATTCCTAATCCCAACCGCAAAGTAAATATGAAGGTGTAAGTAAATCCAGTACAAAACACAATCTCTTTGTTATGGTAATTCCTGATAACTGAAGGTTAATCTAAATTAAACATTACATTTGTTTAGGAAAACATTTATTGTTAATCACTGTTTGCATAGTTATAAGATGTTTGAATGAAGAACTCATTGCTGCAAAGTTGATTCCAACTTATAGTAATCCTATAAAACAGAGTAGAACTGCCCTATAGGGTTTCCAAAGCTGTAAATCTTTACAGTAGCAGACCACCTTATCTTTCCTCTGCAGAGTTGCTGGTGGGCTCGAACCACTGACCATTTGGATATCAGCCAAATGCTTAGCCAATGTGCTGCCAGGCTTCCTTTGCAGACAATGGTAATTATTAATAAAATAATATTTTAATTATTCTTATATACCTTACCAGTTTCCAACTAATTCATTGCTAACAAGCACATTTTCTTTATTTATTTGTAGCTCCTTCTTTCCCAAGAAATTCTATTTTGAAATATTTTTTTGAACCCAACAAGGTTACTAGCTAAGTCTTTTATTCCAACTTTTTAATATCTGAATCTACTCTGCCCCATATTTGTCTCAGTAGCTGAGGGTACAGTGGCTGTCATCAGGAGTCTGTGGGCTTCAGCTGTGTTAAAGGGGCTTCTATTGGCTAATGTAGTACTGTATTTATTTGTATGCAAATTATATTTCCTCAAATTTGCTAATACACAAATAACTCTGCTGTGTTTCTTTTTATATGCCTGGCTTATTTCTTTACATTTTTTTTGTCTGCCTCCCAAAGGCATTTGGATTTTCATTCCTTCTTGAACAATCATAAAATAAGAAAGACTTACTACATCTGAATTCATGTCAGATAAGTACTGACTATAGGTATTAGTTTTCTTCATATTTTCTCAAATCATGTGTTTTCCTTTAAAGACAATTTTAATTAAAAAAACTATCTAATTGACCAAAATCTATTATGAACAAGATGTTTAGTAATATGATGTTTACATTATTTTAATATTTATTTTATATTTAACACAATTTGATGAGATAATCTTTTTACTACTGACAGGAATGTATAGTAAATTACACACATATTTCAAAAGTTTTTAAAATGTAGCTCTTTTATCCTCATTAAAAAAAAAAAAAAAAAAAAATCCTAATGTAGTAGAAGTCAGAACCCCAGAGACTGAATTCCCTTATTTTCCCTTAATGAAAGAATTTCCCCCCTTTTAGAAGCTAAATAATCAACCAGGTAATGAAGTAAATAATAAATCATTATATGTATATATAATATAAAAGAAGATAGGGCAATCTACTTCCATAGTGATGTTAACTCAGAAAGTCAAGGAGGGATCACTATGAGTCGGGTCTGACTCAACAGTACATAACAACAACAACAATATATATATATATATATATACTATATATATTTTATATGTATATTCATACTAGGTCATCAGTCAAGTCTTTTATTGGAACAGAAAATTTGGCAGTTGGAACTTACCCAGTGGCTTTGTGGGAATAAGACCTGGAGTTCTGCTTCCATAAAGAATACAGCCAGGAAAGCCCTATGGGGTGATATTACTCTGTAACAAAGGTTAACTATGAGCAGGAATTGACTCAAGGGTATCCAACAACAACTATATATATATATACACACACACACACATATATAGTTATAAATTACTGACATATATACACATTATTGTCATATATATAATTAAAGGCTTGGCTGCCAACCAAAAGTTTGGTGGTTCAAATCCACCAACTTCTCCATGATAGAAAGATGTGGCAGTGTGCTTCTGTGAAGATTTACAGCCTTGGAAACCGTATGGAGCATTTCTACTCTGTCCTATAGGGACACTATGAGTCAGAGTCAACTCAACGGCAATGGAATGTGTGTGTGTGTGTGTGCATGTATATGTTTAGTTAAGATAATGTTATTATATAATTCTAATTCCTAAGTCGATTAAAAAAACATTCATTAATGGAGTAATTTACATATGCATATCATTATATTAAGAGCTCTATCGATGCTGTAGTTAAAACATTTGGCAGCTAACTAAAAGATTGGTGGTTCGAATCCAACAGCTGCTCCATGGGAGAAAGATAAGGTGATCTGCTTCCATAAAAATGTACAACTTTAGAAACCCTACGAGGCAGTTCTATTCTGTCCTATGGGGTCTCTATGAGTCAGATTTAATTCAATGGCAGTGGGTTTGGTTTGGTTAATGTTATATTATTATTTCTACTTCTTACTCTCACTGCTGTCAAGTGGGATCCCACTCATAGTGACCCCTCCTTGAGTTTCTGAGGCAGTATCACTACGGAAGTAGATTGCCCATCTTCCTTCAGAGGAGTGACTGGTGGGTTTGAACCATCAGCCTTCTGGTTAGCAGTCAAATGCCTTAGGCACTACACTACCAGAGCTCTGTATTTCTACATATACCTACATAATTTATATGCATATTATCTTATGGATAGTGGTGTAGGTAGGTGTCATAAAATTGGTTATGACTTGTAGCTACCCTATGCACAACAGAACAAAATGCTACCTGTTTCTGTGTATTAAGTTTATAAATCTATATTTTTTATTTATATTGGCTGAAAAAATCAACTCAAAATTTTGGAACAATTGTAAGCATAATTCAGTTATATTCTTTAGATGTCATAAAAGACAATTAAAAAAAAAAAATGCCTGTTTCTAGGTAATAAGTGGTGTAGTGCCTAAGGCATTTGCCTGCTAACCAGAAGGTTGGTGGTACAAACCCACTAGCCACTTTATGGAAGGAAGACTGGGCAATCTACTTCCATAAAGATTTACCACTTCAGAAACCCAAAGGGGTTTGCCTTGAGTTGAAATCAACTTGATGGCAGTGAGCTTTGTTTTGTTTTTGTTTTTGTTTTTTTAAGCAATATTTTGGTATCCTATCACTTTCACACCAATTTTTCATGCTTTAGTAAGGTGAAATTTCCTAATCAGAGTAAAGTGGCATGATAAATGTGTAGATAATATATTTAGATGAAGGTTTTTAATGAATGTGGCATCTATTAATACACAATCTATTAAAAGAAGACTTACTTGGTTGTCTCACATTATTTCATTGATTTTTATTTTAAGCACAACTCAAGGTAAGAATTACTCCTTACAAGAAGTACTCTCATTTCTAATCTTTTATTTAATTCAGTCATTTTTGATGATTTGTGTGATTTGGGATATTTTGGATATATAAGCTTTGCATGCTGAGGTGACCATAACTTTGAAATGGGGGAAAAATTAACATTAATAAAGATATTCAAGAAGTTCTGTTTATAAATATTTTGAGGGGTAACTTGTTCTGTTTTTTCAAAGTTTTAATTTCTGTTCAGAAAATAAAGGATCATGTTTTTCTTCTTAAAATCAAAGGTTGAAGGTTTGAACATATGAACATCAAGTATGTCATTAATAATCATATTACAAAGATTTAAAATGGAATTTAATCCTAAACTACTCATGTAATTTAAAAGTTATTTGATATTTTACCATATTGTCATATTAGCAAAATTGTTTGAACATATACACATACAACTTCTATGATAGCAAAAAGTGTCTGCACATAAAAAAGTAAAACAGAGTACTAAGACATTTGTATGCATAAGGCAACCTTAAATAACAACCTTAATTATCTAGAGGGTTGTCTCAATTTTTTATTTCACACTGTGTGTCAGAATATTTCAAATAACAGTTTCAGAAGGAAAGCCTGTCACTTAGTTTGCAATATTTCCTAAGGATATATTAAAAAATCTTACCCTTTCAGGTGAATCATAGCACACAAAGCAGTTGTCCTTTAGAATTGTGCAATATCTAATCCATTTCTAAAAATGTTGATTGATTTTTATGAAAATGACATATACTCTACGATTGTATTTTGAAAAGGAATAATTGCATGTAACATCTTGATTTTTAATTATTTTTCCCTTTCTAGGCTTTGAAATAATGGCCTACTTATCTCTTCATGTTCAGGTCCTTGAATAATTTGGAATATAGACTAACTTTAACAAATGACATTTTTTAAAATGAATATATGAGTAAATGAAATAAAATTTACATATATTAAAACCATTGTATAATACATGAGCACAATCAAGTTACATTGGTACATAATAAATTGTTTTTCTGAACCTCTGTCAATAAAATGTAAGAAGAAAGATTAATATCTTTGCTGTGAAGATTTTAATAATGAAAGTGGATGACTATACTCTCAAATAGACTGAATCAATTGGTAATTATTTTGAAAGCAGGTCATACTGACCATTTCATACTATGGAAACTATAAACTACATGTTTAAATATTTAGAAATTACTTTCATTTAATGTTAAAATTGACAACAATAACAAAATAATTACCTAGCTGATATGCATTATTTGCATTAATTATCAGTACAGAGGAAGACTATACTTTCTGCTGCTGTTGAATTGGATTGATTTTATTTTGCTTTCAGATGTTTGTTAAACATATCAGTAATATTTTAATGTATAGATGGCTGTTTAAATATTCTACAACAGTAAATGGAGAAAAAAATTAACAATAAGCAGAAATTCAATTGATAATTTGCTTATCCCAAATCTACTTGTTCAAAAGTGTTTCTAATAAGCTAGAAACTTTTTGATTGTAAGACAAGAAAACCTACAACATAAACTACTTTCAGAAATTCATTTCTCTTTTTAATATCCACACACTGATGACAGAAGATAAAAACAAGGGTGTACAAAGTTTCACTGTGCTTATTTCAACTAAAACACCATACACCTGTTTTCCCCTGTGAATAAAAATAGTAAGTCCATTATAGAAAATCCTAAAAATTGAAGAAAACAAAGGAAAAAAATAGCAAAACAAAACAAACAAAAATCTCTCTATCATCCTAGAACATAAATATATCAAAAAATCTTGTGAAAATAAAGGATAAATAAAGTTTTATTTTTTTCAGATATAATGGGTACAGTTAGTCACCATATGTCCTCCAATATAAGAAATGTTTAATTATTTCAGCTTTGCTTCACCCTTGGATTACAATATCCATAAATTAGTAATTTTATATTTATTAATAACCTATATTTAATACTGTTATTGCCCATTGAATATGTGTAGTTGCATGAATGACTTATTAGACAATTGGATTGCTGAGTGATTAGTGTTCATTAATTTCTCAGTGGAATATAATATGTTTATAAGCAATTGCTTTGTAAGAGGTAGAGTTTAGCAGCAGTTTAGTGGCTGATCTCTGGAAGGTCTGAGAAAGTATTTGTCCTTTTAAGGATGGACATCTTCTCAGTATGTATAAAATATTTGTAGATCTCTAGTAATTGAACACGTCTAATCCATGATATCTATCAGTATTCATCTCTCTGTGTTAGTAGGTACCTTTTACCAGCTCTCCTGCCTACTTATTTAATACTAAAAAGGTGCTGTTCAGTGGTAATTATAATTCTTTACATTGTTAGAGTCCTTCTCTCTGCCTACCTATTGCAATTTACATCTGGGGAGTATGCTTCCCTGAATGAAGCATATCCACTACCTGTTCCTTCATTGTTTTGCTTTACTGTGTCTTTTTAAAATTTTTTTTTCATTTTTTTGTTTGTTCATTTT
>NW_006922351.1:545630-547637 GCF_000298275.1 Orycteropus afer afer
TACTCTTCTCTCTGGCTCCCTGGCTTTTAATCCCCTTTCTCCTGCTCTTCCTGCTTGCTATTTCGGGCGTTCCTGTGTTGTCTCTCCTCACCTGTAACCCTGGGGCTGAAAAGTAGAAGGAAGTAAATAATAAAGGCAAGAATTTAACCAAGGGAGTAGAAAGCATACTATAAAAATCAGTACAGCCAAAGTTTGTTATTTAATCAGAAAAAAATAATGAGAAAACACAAAATGCAAATATATGTAAGTAAAAAGATGATTAACCAAATTATTACAAATATGTGCTATTAAACTTGAAACTTTAAATAAAAATAATACATTTTTGATACAAAAAAGTAGAAGAATGTTTAAGCATTTGACAATTCTTTGACTATAAAAGTATTAAATTTATTATAAATACAGATAATCCACTAGTTATGTGGCATTAAGTTACAATAAATCACATGGCCACCTTTTATTCATGTGAAATTAGTAATATGTACTACATTTAATGTTAACAAAACCACACATTCAAACCACTGCTATCAAGTTGATTTCAACTCAACTCATAGTGACCCTATAGAACAGAGAAGAATTCCCCGTATGGGGTTTCCAAAGCTATAGAAATATTTGTGGAAGCAGACTGCCTTATCTTTCTCCTCATGAGAGGCTGGTGAGTTTGAACCACCAACTTTTGCTTAGCAGCTGGAAGCTTTAACCATTGTACAAGCAAAGCTCCTTCTGCATAGAGTGTTGCAGATTATAATTTACTGATGTTGCTGTTTTCAGACGTTCATGCACAGAAGTCCAATGTCAGGATGTACTGTTTAAAAAACTGCTGCATGGAAGATAATAATGAAAACAAAACAAAAAGAAAAGTATTCAACTTAACCTTCAGAACCTCAGAACTTACTATGGAATTGTTGGAATGGAACTCCATGGTAAATCAGGAACTACCTGTACTTCTTCACAGTGAAAACTCCCAGATTGGTTTTAAAGTTGAAATCTTATAAATATTTCAGGAAAAATTTATACCATCATAAGACAAAATCCTCTACAACAGAGACAAAGTAGAAATACTTACCAATTAATTAATTTTAAAGAGCAAAATCCTCATACTAAAAACTGACAATGGCATTATGGAAGGAAAATATAACACAAAATATTAGCAAATCAAATCTAGAAAATAATCCATCATGACCCATTGGTACAGATTTTAGAAATTCTGGGGTGTTTTAATTTTTGATAATTAATCAATTTTATTTACCACAAAAATAGATCCATCAGTTCCAGAGATTAGGATGTGGGTATCTTTTGGGATTCATTTTCATTTTACTTCATACCCTTTTACATATTTATTTAAAGGATAAGACTTTTAATTATTCACTATAATGATACGTGTTTTATTAAATTCGTTATTAAAATAAGAATATTTTATTCTATTTTCTTCTGGCAAAATGTTTTCCTCTGAATGACTTTTGAGTGTTACTACATAATTTTCTGTAGCTGTTTTGAAGATGTGATTAAGTTAAAGATCTTGAGATGGGGGAGTTACATGGATTGCCAAAGTGAGTCTTAACAGCAAACACAAAAAGGGTCTTTACATAAGGAAGAAAGAAGGCTATTTCATAAAGTAGAGGTTTAAACAGTGTGAATGGAATCATGAGAATGGAGTAATGTGGTTACAAACCAAGGGATTACAGCTGCCACCAGTAGTTGGAAGAGACAAGAACATACTCTCCCCTATAGCACCTTGAGAGATTGCACCCCAGCCCACAACTTGATTTGTGTCCAGTGGAACTGATTCAGAATTTCTGGTCTCCAGAAATGCAAGGAAATAAATTTATGTTATCTTAAACTATCAAGTTTGTGATAATTTTTTTATAGTTGTTGTTGTTGTTGTTTGCCGTCGAGTCGGCCCTGACTCATAGAGACCCCTCCTTGGGTTTCTGAGGCAGTATCACTACAGAAGTAGGATTGCCCAATCTTCCTTCCAAGGAGTGGCTGGTGGGTTTGAACCGCCAGCCT
>NW_006922351.1:547737-553143 GCF_000298275.1 Orycteropus afer afer
TTTAAAATTTTTTTTTCATTTTTTTGTTTGTTCATTTTCATCTCTGAGACCTACAGTTATGAAGTAGCTGGAGGCTGGCAGCATTATACTGGCCATTCACGTTGTGCCATCTGGGCACAATTTGGAGGCCCCATTTTTTTTTTTTTCTCTCATCAATTTAAACAGTCGTTTTCATCAGTAGATATTTCTTCAACTCCTTTATTGTTACTTTTGGTGTTATTATCTTCCCCCAGCATCTTCATAGTTAATTTGTACAGATGTTGAAAAAACTAGAGAGGGTACAAAAAGGGATTTTGACTAACATTTTTGAATAGTAAATAAATAAGGAGTTTATGCTAACTGATTAAATTGTGAAGATACTGGAAAAAAATTTAGGATAAAAGTCTAAAAAAATAAATTCTAGCAATAGCTCCTCATGGAAGACTAAATGATGGAAACTGTATGATGTTTTAACTGGGAAACAATGCTTAAGAGTTGAATCCAGTAACAGAATGTTGAATGCAGAGATGACAAAATTTGGGTCACAAAACCAATATCTACTTCAAGAGTCCATTTTATATTGATTGTGGTTTATCTGTAAGTCATATATCTGCATCTCATGAAATCATAATACATATCTGTAGCCTAAACAATTCTACTTTCTTCATCTTGACTTGCTCCTAAATCCCTGGAAGATTAAATGAAAGAGAGATGAAAATTTCCATTCAATCTCTTGTCTTAATCTTCAGAGGTGATATACAGCCACACTTTCCTGACTTTCATTCTCTACTGGATTAATATTTTTCCTTTGACTAAACATTTTAGGGTACATTAGACATAAGGATTTGACTTACGCAAATCAGCATCAAATTGTGCTTGGACTTGTCTTCAACCCTCTCCATATTGATATCATTCTCATGGCAAGGGTAGTATAGGAAGCTTCAGACAAGCTTTCCCTAGCAGCAAAAGACAAGGACTTGGGCAGAATATGCTAAGATGTTCATAACATACCTATCATGCAATGATGAAATAATGATACTGAGAGTAAAGGCAATAATACTGAAGAGTAGATTATTATGAAGGAATAAGTAACTGAAGTTTACAAAATATCTAACAGTAGGGCAAAAATAGAATATTTTAAAATAAATTTTTAACATAAATCTTCCATGATCACAAAAGGCAAATTTGGAGATATATGAGTCAGTTACTGAGAAGGAAGAAATGGAGGACCAAGCCTTATATATTGACAGTGTTATGAATTCAATTATGTTCCCAAAAATTGTGCTGTAAATCCAAATCCTGATATCTGTGGTTATAATCCCATTTGGAAATGAATTTTCTTTGTTATGTAATTAAGCAGTATGTTTTTTTCTTGAGTCAATCTCTTTTGAGATATAAAATAGCAGATTGAGCAAGTTAAAAAACAAAAATAAAAAATAAAAAGCACAAGCAGAGGTGGGGAAAATGTCACATGAAGATCACTATGGAGTCAAGGAGCAGAGGCTGAAAGAGAGACAAGGACCTTCTCCCAGAGCCAACAGAGAGAAAAAGCCATTCCCTGGAGCTACTGCCTGAAATCAGATTTTAGACACCTAAAGAATGAGGAAATAAGTTTATGTTTGTTAAAGTCACAATCTTGTGGCATTTCAGTCATAGCAGCACTAGAGAAATAAGACACAGTATTTTTCCTAAGGTAATTTCTGAACTCTTAATGAATGTGGGGTTGTTGTTGTTGTTATGTGCCGTCAAGTCGGACCCAACTCATAGTGACCCCTCCTTGGGTTTCCAAGGCAGTATCATTACAGAAGTAGATTGCCCAACCTTCCTTCTGAGGAGTGGCTGGTGGGTTTGAACTGCCAGCCTTCTAGTTAGCAGTCAAATGCCTTAGGCACTATGCTACCAGAGCTCCTAAATATAGGGTAATCAGCTAGAAAGAAAACAAGAGTTTCTGAGAAGCATATTGAAATTTTGAGCTAGCTTGTTATGATAAGGAGAAAATAATTAGAACTCATGACCTAAAAAGGAAAGAAACCTGATGAAAATGAAAATCTCAGTTGAAACTCAGGGAAGGTGTAGAAAACCAAAGAAAAGTTTTAAAAACAAAAACAATGTCTCAATTTAATTTAGCTCAATGTTAGATTAAAGCAGGGTTACTGAACCTCAGATTATTCACATTTGGGGCCAGATAATTCTTTGTTTTGTGCATTATTGAATGTTTTTGGACATCTGTGATCTCCTGGTGACACAGTGTTCAAGCTCTCATTCTCTAACTGAAAGGTCAGCACTTTGAACCTACCAGCCACTCCACATGAGACAGATCTGGCGATCTGCTTCTGCGAAGATTTATAGCTTTGGAAACCCTAGGCAGTTCTACTCTGTCCAATAGGGTCACTATGAGTAGGAATCTACTTGATGGTAAGGGGAATGATTTTGAGTCATCTCTACCTACTTGAACTGATGAAAAGCTCAATATCTTCAGCCAAAACAAGGCCAGGAGCTGATTGTGGAACAAACTGTGATCACCTGTTCATATGCAAGTTCAACTTGAAGTTGAAAACTTCACATGGAACAATATCACGAAAGTGACAGAAGTGTGGACAGGGGAACTACCAAAATAGAAATTATATATTTATTGTTGGTAGGTGCCATTGAGTTAGCTACACTCATAATGACCTTATGAATCACAGAACAAAATTTTGCCCAGTCATGTGCCATCTTCATGCTTTCTGCTATGTTGGAATCCATCGCTTTGGTGATGATTCAATCTATCTCAGTGATGGTTTTCCTCATTTTCAGTAACCCTGTACTCTACCAACCATGATTTCCTTTTCTAGTGATTAGTCTTTCCTGAAAATATGTTCAAAGTAAACTAGGTGAAGTCCTGCAATACAGCTTCTAAGGCATATTCTGGTTACTCTAAAACTAATTTGTTCATTCTTCTAATAATCCATGATATATTCCATATTCTTCATCAATACCAAAGTTCAAATGCATTGATTCTTTTCCATTCTTCCTTTTTCATTGTCCAGCTTTTACATTTATATGTAGCAATTGAAAAGATATGGCTTGGGCCAGGAACACTTTAACTTTTTTTACATTTTAAAGAGGTCTTTTGAAGCATTTTCCCAGGGAAATATATCATTTGATTTATTGACTGCTGTTTCATGGATATTTTTGAATCAAGTAGAAGGACATCAGACAACTTCAAATTCATCCTCATTTATCATGATGTTATTTATTGGTCCAGTTGTGAAGGTTTTTGTTTTCTTCAGGGTCAGGTGTATATACATTAAAGACTGTGGTCTTTACCTTCATGTAAATGTTTTAAGTCATCTTCCTTTCTAGTAACCAAGAATGTGTCATTTGCATATGACAGGTTCTTAATGAGTCTTCTTCCAATCTTTATGCAACATTCTTTTTCACTTTTTTCAGTTGTGAACCACATAGTGTCACCTTACCTCTTTCAACAGCTCCCTCTTCATCCCTGTAAAGGTGACTGCATAAACATAGTAAAAGTCCTGGAATTCCCATTTGTTGTACTATTATCCATAATTTGTTATGATCCACACAGATGAAGGTTTCTGTACAGTCAATAAAGCACAGGTACATGTTTAAGAAGTACAGCCAGAATATTCCTTAGAAGCAAGGGTGGTGAGACTTTGTCTCATGTACTTTGGACATGATATCAGGAGGGACCAGTCCCAGGAGAAGGAAATCTTGCTTGGGAAGGTAGAGTATTAGTGAAAAAGAGGAAGACCTTCAATGAGATGAATTGACACAGTGGCTACAACAATGTATTCAAACAGCAGCATTTGTAAGAGTGGTGCAGGACCACGTGTTGTTTCACTCTGTTTTACACAGGGGCACTATGAGTTGGAGCAAACTCAATCACACCTAACAATAACAACAGCACCAAGAACAAATTGTTCTGGTATTCTCTGCTTTCATTCAAGATCCATCTGATATTAGCAATGATACTCCTGATTCCACATCTTCTTTCCAATCTTTCATGAAATTCCGGCAATTCTGTGTGGATATTTTGCTGTAGGGTTTTATTATTATTATTATTATTATTAGAAAAATTTTACTGTTGTAGAATATTGGGTGGTGTCAAGTTGTTGTCAACTCACAGTAACCATATGTAATAGAATAGTACTGCCCTATAGGGTTTTTTGACAGTAATATTTACAAAAGCAGATCACTAGGTCTTTCTCACATAGAACAACTGGGTGGGTACAGCAAGTAATATTAATAATATTGTTCTATAATTTCCACATTCCTATTTATCACCTTTCTTTGCAAATGGCACAAATATGGATCTATTTCAGCAAGTTGGCCAGGTTGCTGTCGTTCAAATTTCTTGACATAGACAAGTAATTGCTTCTAGTGTTTTATCTACTTATTAAAGCATTTAATGTAGTATTCCATCAATTCCAGAGTCTTGTTTTTCTTTAGTACCTTCCAAACCAAACCAAACTCACACCATAGAGTGGATTTGACTCACAGTGACCCCTCTTTGGTTTTCAGAGACAGTATTACTATGGAAGTAGATTGCCCAGTCTTCCTTCTGAAGAGTGGCTGGTGGGTTTGAACCACCATCTTTCTGGTTAGCAGTCAAGTGCCTTAGGCACTATGCCACCAGAGCTCCCTTAATACTTTCAATGTAATGTAAATTAATCCTTCCATACCAGTGGTTCTTGATCATATGTTACTTCCTGCATGATTGAATGTTGACCATTTCTATTTGGTAGAGTAATTCTTCATTGGTGCTTTCTGCATCATTCAAGTTTTGCCCATAGACTTCAATAGTGAAACTTGGGGCTTGAATTTTCTGTTCAGTTATTTAGTTTAAAAAGTGCTAATTGTGCTCGATCTTTCTGATTTTATAACTCCAAGTCTTTGAACCTTTCATTATAATACTTTGCTTTGTTTCCTCAAGTCACTCTTGACAATGTCCTGTTCAGCTCATTTACTTCAGCATGTCTTCAGATTGATTTAGCTAATCTGTGTTAAGAGTAAGTTTCAGAGTCTCTTCTGACAACCATTTTGGTCTTCTCCTTCTTTCTTATATTTTTAATGTCCCTTTACCCACAAAACATTGCTTCGGATCAAGGGATTCATTTTACAGCACATGAAGTGTGGCTTATGCTCATGTAATTCACTGGTTTTACCATGTTCCCTATCATCCTGAAGCAGCTGGATGGATAGAACAATGGAATGGCCTCTTAAAAACACAAATACAGCACAGCTAGATGGCAATATCTTGAAGGGTTGGGGCAATGTTCTCCAGGAGGCTGTATATGCTCTAAACCAGCATCCAATATATGGTTCTGTTTCTCCAATAGCCAGGGTTCATGGATCCAGGAACCAAGGGGTGGAAACAGGAGTGGTACCATTCACTATTACCCCTAGTCACCACTCAAAAAA
>NW_006922351.1:553243-555101 GCF_000298275.1 Orycteropus afer afer
TGCCCAATCTTCCTTCCAAGGAGTGGCTGGTGGGTTTGAACCGCCAGCCTTCTGGTGAGCAGTCAAGTGCCTTAGGCACTATGCTACCAGAGCTCCACAGGAAATGAATACAGATGCTCAGTTTCATATGTTTTTCAACCTGGTATTATTATAAGTCCTAACCAGAGAATGAAGGTTAGAAAATGAATAAAATTTACAAAGATTAGAAATAAAGACATAAAATATATTATCCACAAATATCGTGATATGTAACTACATAAACAAAATGGATGGATCTTGCAAGCCTTCATAGTCTAAGAAAACATGCAAATAATAAAAGTATATGCTATTCATGTAAAGTTCAAAAACAACTAAAATTAATCTATGCTGTTAGAAATTAGAATGATGGTTAACCTGCGGATAGATTCATGAATGGATGGAGAATTTAAAGAAGGTTTTGGGATATTAGTAACTTTCTGTTTCTTGAATTTACTGTTTTATAAATGGAGTTCAATTTGAGAAATTTTATTGAATTTTAAAATTATGATTTGTGCTTTTTCTATTTGAATATTGTATTTCAATAAATAGTTATGTAAACATGACTATGGAAATGATAAAATACATAGAATGTGTTATGAATTAAATTTTGTTGCCTCACAAGATATATTGAAATCCTAACCCCTGTACTTGTGTAAGGTGCCCTGGTGGCACAGTAGTTAAGTCCTCTGTTGCTAACCAAAAGATTGGCAATTTGAACCTACTAGACACCACAGAAGAAAGATGTGAAAGTCTATTTCTATAAAAATAAAAGCCTAAGAAATCCTATAAGGCAATTCTACTCTTTCTATAGGGTCACTCTGAATACCTATGTATGTGACATTATTTTGGGGAAATAGGGTTTTTCTTTCCTGATATCATCAGTTAGATTAAGGAAGTCAGACTGGAGTAGGGTACATTCTAATCCTAATTCCATTTAAACAGTGTTTCATAAAAGTAGAATATAGACGCCAAATCACATGTGAGGATAAATGGCCATGTGACATATATAACTACAAGACAAGGAACCTCCAAATACCCAAGCTACTACAAACTAGAAGAGATGAGGAAGTATCTTCTTCTAGAAAAGACTAAGTGAGCATGGGTCTGCCTACACTGTGATTTCAGACTTCTGGCCTTCAAAACTATGGGCAATGAATTTCTGTTCTTTAAACCACCTACTTTCCGGTAAGTTGTTATGGCAGCCTTAGGAAACTAAGACAAGGTGTCATAGATAACTTTTATAGAGTAATAAACTATCTTAAAACTTAGCTTAAAATATCAGTTGTTTATTTCATTATGATCTGTGGTTTGGAATTTGGGCTAGACTCATCTGGGGAGTTCTGCAAATCTGAGTCATGTTTTGCTGATCTCTGTTGGAGCTAATTTATTTATCTGTGGTCAGTTGGAGTTCAGTTGAGGCTGGGTGAGGGCTTTAGTTCTTCATTTTTTTTTTTTCCCCCCTCTTGGTCTCTTCTCACATAGCAGGCTGGCCTAGGTTTAGTGACATATGGCAAGGTTCCAAGAACAGCAAGAGTAAACCCAATACACAAACATTTTTCAAGTCAGCTTGTGTTGTATCTGTTGCCATCTCAATGAAATTCACATGGCCATGTCCAGTGCAGGTGAATATATGAGGAGGTTAGGACAAATGGCAATGCTATTGTAATCAATCCACTAGGATTGTGTATTGAGATTGATTTACAATTATCCTTAGCTTCTCTTTCCATACCTAAAAAAAAATAATAATAATAAATATTTGGGAATTGTTGTATGTAAGAAAGATAACTTGGAGTTAGATTTGTCAGGTACACATTCCATAGTGAATAAATAAATGTTTATT
>NW_006922351.1:555588-556184 GCF_000298275.1 Orycteropus afer afer
TTGAACTGGAAATTAAGAATGCCACCTGGCCATTTTGGCTTCCTCATGCCTCTGGATCAACAGACAGAGAAGGGCATTACTGTACTATGTAGTGTGATAGATCCTGATTACCAAGGGGAAATTGGGTTGGCTTTACATAACGGAGGTAAAGAAGAATATGTTTGGAAGACAGGAGATTCTTTAGGACGTCTCTTAGTACTCCCATGGCCTGTGATTAAAGTCAATGGAAAATTACAGCAATGCAATTCTGATATTACTGCTAACGGCCCAGACCCTTCAGGAATGAAGGTTTGGGTCACCCCTCCAGGCAAAGAACCACGCCAGCTGAGGTGCCTGCTGAGGGCAAGGGAAATACAGAATGGGTGGTGGAAGAAGGTAGTTCTGAATATCAGCTATGACCTACGTGACCAGCTGCAGAAACGAGGACTGTGATTGTTATATTTCTTCATTGTATGGTGCATCACATATTTTTGTTTTCTTCTGTTATGAACTGTGAAATGTAAACAAGGTTAATGCATTTTGGTTGTATGTGTGTTAGCATATCATGTTAGGCACAAATATGACTTTATAATTGTCCTTATTTAGAGATTATATAT
>NW_006922351.1:556284-561936 GCF_000298275.1 Orycteropus afer afer
ATATATATATATATATACAGATAAATAATTATAGTTTATTAGTGATCTAGACTGTGCTGTAGTCAACCAATGTGACTAGAAAAATGGAATATTGATTGTCTTAGACCCAGGTCACTTGTAATATTTGTGATGCTAAGATAGAAGTTCCCATATTAAGCATATATAAATTTAGAGTGTGGAAGAAATATTTTCTCTGAGAATGTTTGAGATAATGCTACTCAATATAGTGAATATGTGTTAAGTAGGACAACTAACAGATACATATTAAAGTGATTTATTAATAAAATAGAAGACTGAGGACAAAACTTTAAAGGACCCTTGTACTTCAGGGCCTAAGGCATTTGACTACTAATCAGAAGACTGGTGGGTCAAACCATGGGAGGAAAATGGGTCAGTCTCTTCTGGTAAATATTTACTGTCTTGGAAACCCAATGGGGGTTGCTATGAGTTGGAACTGACTGGATGGAAGTGAGTTTTCTATAGTCAGGAAGATGATGTCAGTGAAAGGAAGACAAAATGACAGATAAATGCTATTTCTTCCTATATTATTATCACACCATAGATTTTGTAGCACAGTTTTTTTTTTATGAACATAGACAATGTACTAATTTTAAGACAATAAAGGTGAATTAAAGTAATTTTCCATATAGTTATTCTTTCCTTTAAATTCTACTCAGCTCTTTATTCCTTACCTTTTTCATCTGTTTCACAATTCATTTCTGACATATATAGTTAATCTTTCATTTACTACTGGGTACAAAGAATTTCACTGAGTTGTTTTCTTTTTTCAAGCCCAGCAGTATGGTAGACAGAATTTTTTATAGATAGAAAAGTTTTGTTCATTAGTTTTTGTTTGCACTGAGGTTTTCTTTCAATATCAGGAGCAAAAGAATTGCATTTATGGACAATTACATTTTGTAGCATAAACTTAAGACTTCTTCAATGGTAATCATTTTTAAATTCTATTTCCATTACCCAGTATCTCATGGAACTAGTCACATGGAATGTGGTAAAATGTGTTTGTGTGGAAATGACTAAACTTAATCTGTATACAATAATATTACAAACCATAATTATAATAATTTGAAAACAAGGAGAAGAAACTAAAATGGGTATGTTCACTTTTCATGGAATTAAAAGAAAATATGCTGAATGTATAGAGTATTTTTATAGGGTGCAATTTTATTAAGAACTGTAGATACAGGGAAAAAATAAACAAGTACATTGCCAGATTTTTTAAAAATAGAAGAAGAAGTAAATCTTACAAAGAAGATATCTGGATTTTACAAAGGGAGCTATTTGGTTTGAATTGGGTTTATCTATACCTATCTCTATCTATCTATCTATCTATCTATCTATCCATCTATTTATCTATCTATCTAATCTGTCTACCTACATATATATACATATACATATATATATATATATATGTATATGTGTATATATATATATATATATATATATGCATATATACCATGCATGCACATATACAATCACAATTAGTCAGTTTACTTAAATGGAAGTATTTACTATCAACAATGCAGTAAGTATTAGGCTGGGATACAGACCAAAAGGAGACATACAGCTGATCCTCAAAAAGTAATGATTGGACTAACTTGCCTGCTTATATTACTTTAACTCTTATCTGCTTCATAGATGTAATTTTAAAAATATGAGAAAATGGAAACACACTACACTGATTAACAAAATTAATATAAAGATACTTAAGCCCTCTCTAACATACATTGCATCTTTGTGTGAATTAGAAATTGGATTTTTTCTACTAAAAATATTTTCAGTCTTATAAGTACTGGTTAGGTGAACCAAAAGAAGGCCAGAGTTTAGCCCCAACTACTGTCCTCCCTCCACCCCCAAACACACACACACACACACACACACTTTTGTTGTTGTTAGGTGTTGTAAGTCATTTCCTACACAAACAGACCCTATGTACAACAAAATGAAACACTACCTAATCCTGCTCCATTCTCACAATCTTTGGTATGTTTGAGCCCATTGTTGCAAACACTGTATCAATCCATATCATTGAGGATCATCTCTTTTTCCACTGATGCTCTACTTTACTAAGCATGATATCCTCCAGGGACTGGTCCCTTGTGATAACAGGACCAAAGTAGGAGACAGTCTCACCATTTTCTCTTCTGAGGAACATTCCAGCTGTACCTTCTCCAAGGTAGATTTGTTCGTTCTTCTTGCAATCCAAGGTATATTCAACATTCTTCACCAACACCACAATTCAAATGCATTAATTCTTGGATCTTCCTTATTCAATGTCCATTTTTTTTCACATGCACGTGAGGGAATTGAAATTACCATGGCTTGGGTTAGGTGCTCCTTAGTCTTCAAAGTGACATCTTTGCTCTTTAGCACCTTCAAATTTGAATTTCTTTGTTTCAGGCATAATTTACATGCCTGAATATGACAGTCCTAGAGCTAGGTAACCTGTGTCCATGGAGCAGATTACAGAGTTCTGTACACATCCTTAAGTTATGTTGACATTCATTGTATGCAACACATAAATTCTTATTGTGAAGATGAACCAAGTATTCACTGCAATTCAGTGCAGTATATTATCCCTGAAAAGGTTTGTTGTTGTTGTTGTTGTTGTTATGTGCCGTCGAGTCAGCCCCGAATCATAGCGACCCCTCCTTGTGTTTCTGAGGCAGTATCACTACGGAAGCCTGCTTCTGGTTAGCAGGCAAGTGACTTAGCCACTATGCTACCAGAGCTCAAGGTTAGAAACTAACAAATTTGGGATAAAACAAGTCAATTTTAAAAGATGAGGTTCATTATTTTACTAAATTAGCTATTTTTAAATTGTTTTGTCCTGGCTCTTTAGTCACCAAGTCAGTAAACCAGCACAAAGACAGTCTTATCATAATGTCTGTATGGCAAACTTTATAAATTGTAAATATTTCTAAGGATTTGCATATCCAGATAGCAAAAACTAGAAGGGGAACACTTCCTCTCATATGAATAGAAAGCAATTCAATCCCAAACCCAACTGAGACAATAAACTGAAAATAATATTGTAAATGTTTATTAACAGAAATCAAGAACAAAGTTTATGGGACAGCTTAATTTGACTAGGCTCTATCTATTGAAAAAATCATTCTGAAAATAATGCAAATGGTGATTAACTACTTCAATAAATACTATTTGGAAAAAAAAAAAGGAAAAAAAAAAAGCAATGACTCCTTGTTGTTTGACCAAATTTCAAAATTTTTATTCACAAAATTGTGTTTGTATATTCTTAGCCATTTTATAAATGTTCATATAAATTATCTATACAGAAATACAACTAATATTTTAAATTATGTTTTTTGGACAATGCAAAAATCTGCCTTTGTCAGTAATGTTTTGAATAATAGTTATACAAATTAAGTGCTGTTTTAAAACTGTTTTGCTTTGGATGGGGATGGAAATCTTTATCTGCAAATCTTTTCATATAAGGTCATAATAAAAGTAAATATTTTTGCCCGCTCCTGAACATGACTCCACTGTTGTGTTTGGAAATTAATAGGAAGCTTTTCTAACTCATGGACACACTTGGTTTTCCATGTTCCAAAAGAGTTTAATAATAATATACTGCAAGGGATATTGAATACTTTTGACTTTAACTTGAGTCTGAAGTAGTGTGCAGGCCTATTTTCTCTTGTCCTTTTTGACAGATGTAAAGAATGTTGCATTGTGGATTGTGTGATTCCCTATGATTGACTTAGGCAGGGTGTGAATAGCACTGAAAAACAGGGGAACAAAGTTAAGCTTTCAAAGTGACATACTGGTTACAGAGTGATTGAAGAGGTGTATGTCTTGGCATGCATAAGATGGTCTGGAGAAAAAAAGAAAAAGGAGAGAAAGAGAAAGAAACACAGCATTTGTATACATACTAGTTTATTCCTTTTCATTTTCAACATTACCAGAGTACAAGAAGAAACATATAATTCAGATAATCTATCTTTTTTTTCATGTGAGGAATGAAATAATAGTTGTGCATGTATATAGGATGTAAATTAAAGAAAAATGAATATAAGCTTAAAGAAAAATAGTAAATCAAAGATATACTAGTGAAAGAACGTAAACAATCTGTTAGCAGAAACTCTCAAAACCCCACCTTCATATCCTGCCATAAAAATAATAATATAAAATCAATATATGGCTTAAAATGAGTATGCATTCTGAATTATAACAATAGTAAAGAGCTTATTGTTAGAAGAAAAACATTTGGGTTTGTTGAAAAAAAGAAGACATGGCATTAAAAAAACTACACATGAGATTTCAAAGAAAACGTGTGAGAAAACCATGAGTTGTGAAAAATAGGTCAAATGAAAGGTACTTTTTGAATAAAATGATAATGATGGTGAAATATTTCTAACAAATGGAAAAATCACTATGCATATATACCAAATAGGTTCAGAGAGAGTTTTATCCAGTTTGCAAGCCATAATAGTATATCTTATTTATACAAGATGAACTTTTTGTGAACTTTTTTGTGGCACTGAGCTAATACTTAATTCTAAGGGGGAAAAAAATGTCTTAGTATTTCCATCTCAAGTTTTCTGAGAAAATTCTGTGAAGTGTGAAGATAAGAGATGTCTCCTATGTAGTGCATTGTTGATTTTGGACCCTTAGGCTAATTTTCTGAACATTAACTGCTTATCTATGGGTCAGAATTACACAGCAAGGCTACTTAAATGTGAGACTAATCCACTCTACCTGGAATCTTCATCTATTGCAGGACGATGGAATGTTTATTCTGTTCCAACACCTATGCCATGCTCAACACATATGTATATATTGAATGAATAAATGAAACCTCTTCTTCTCATATATATATTTTTTTCAATAGGAGTGCAATTTTAGAAGCATCTGTACTCCAGGAGATTTTTAAACACGTTACCGTGGGAAATAAGAATTTTTAATAGAAATGAGTAAGGACCTAAAAACTAAGAAATTGACTCCAAGGATCTTAGAAGATATATCAATCATTTTCAGTGGAAAGTAGATATCTAAACAAAGACAACCATTAAAATAGAATAAAACTAAGAAAGGTTGGAACAGGATTTTTTTTTTATGATTTCAATTACTTTTATGTAATTGTTTTTTCTATCTATTTTTTACTTTTGTTTTCACTTTATGAATATCTAAGAATTTGGAAAGTTCTAGCTTATCAAAGGGAGAGAATCCTAAGAACTGAATGAATCCTATTTAGTTACATAGTCTAGTCAGCTTTCTGCATATCCAGTTCCAAATATTCTCTAATTAAGGAGAGGAGGGTTTATGGGATGAGTGATTTACACATATGTCTTAACCTAGGAGCTATCATGAAAGTTTGTGAACATACTTATTTCAGAGTCTGAACCATAAATACTGAGATAGAATCTTAGGGATAGTGACTTAGTTTCTGTTGAATCATAAAGATTATCTCACCCCATCTCAAAAAGGAGTTTAGAAACGTTTCATACCACATAATCCACCCTGCTGTCTATACTCCCTGCTCTCCATCCATCTTCCACACTACAACTAGTTAGTTCTTAGAAAATCCAATAAGATTTTATCAGTTAAATATTTTAGAGGTATACTTAATACACTCCCACCCACCTTCTAGGCCTGCAGGAACTTCATCCCACT
>NW_006922351.1:562331-563220 GCF_000298275.1 Orycteropus afer afer
TGTTTACACATGGCAGGCATTTTGGATATTTAAAGTGACCAAGGGTGCAGCCATTTTGAATGTTTACAAGTGGTGGCCATTTTGGATGTTTAAAGTGACCTAGGGAACAGCCATTTTGAATGTTTACAAGCAGTGGCCACTTTAGATATTTAAAGTGATGAGGGCACAGTCTTTTTAATGTTTACAAGTGGAATCCATTTTGGATTTTAAAGTGATAGCATTTTTATTTAGATTCCAGGGACCTAAGAACAGGCAGTGAGGCGGAAAGCAGGGAGAGGACAAAAAAGGCAAAGGGGAGCAGAACATATGGAGGAGTCTGCCGCAGGGACCCAGGTGAAGACAGGGAACCCAGGCCATGCTCCACAAGGAGCGAGGCAGGAAGGCAGAGAGAGGACAGAAAAGGCAAAGGAGATAGGAATAGATCAAGGAGTCCCACAGGGAGCCAGGTGAGGAGAGGAAAATCAGGCCACCCCCCACAAGCAGTGAGGTGGGAAGCAAGGAGAGGACAGAAAAGGCAAAGGCGACTGAAACAGATAGAGGAGTTAGCCCCAGGGATCCAGGTAAGGGTGGTTGGAGGAGTTTCCAACAGCTAAGGGAGACAAACTTGCCTGTCAGTTTGTTCTACTGTGGTGGCATGTCGCTGTGAGTCTTGAGGATGTGCCACTGGTGTTTCAAACCCAGTGGGGTGCATATGTTACACAGGTATCAGGCCAGCTTGCAGACTGAGACAGACTAGGAAGAAGGAGGAGGCCATCCATTTCTCAAAGAATTGACCAGGGAAAACCTTGTGAATAGCAGAGAAACACTGTCTGATACATTACTGCACAAATTTATGAATAGTCCAGAAACATTGTCCAATACAGAGGAGAAAGATGAGTCACTTCGCTTA
>NW_006922351.1:564473-568066 GCF_000298275.1 Orycteropus afer afer
TTGGAGAGAAAAATCATGGGAAAAAGAAGGGCTGCTTATGCACAGGGAGACAGCTCAGGGGGTTGGAATGCATGCAGGGATGAACACAGGGAAGAGGTAACAGGAAGAAGTGGGAGAGGAGCTGTGCATTGTTGTAAATTGTGGTCAATGTCATGAAACAAAGTGTATGTGAACTGCTGTATGGAAAGTGAATTTGCTCTGTAAATTTTCACCCAAATCACATTTAAAAAAAAAAATGAAGAAAAAAAAAATCCTTGTAAAAATTAAAAAAAAAAAAAAATAGAACTTCAGTTAGGTCACTTCTTTCACTCACATATTCTCTCTTCTTTTTCTATCTGGTTAGGAATATATCAGTTTTATTGATATTCTCAAAGAACTACTTTTTTATGTTATTATGTTTGTTCTTATGTGCCATCAAGATGGTTCTTACTCCAATGACCCTGTACAACAGAACTAAACACTGCCTAGTCCTGCATCATCCACACAATCACTGCAAGGTTTGAGTCCATCGTTTCAGCCACTATGTCAATCCATCTTGTTGAAGGACTTCCTCTTTTTTGCCTACCGTCTACTTTGTTAGGTGCCGTCAAGTCATTTCTGACTCATAGCCATCCCATGCACAGCAGAACGAAATACCACCTGATTCTGCGCCAGCTCCATGATCCTTGCTATACTTGAGCCCATTGTCACAGCCACTGTGTCAATCCATCTCGTCGAAGGCCTTCCTCTCCTTCATAGACCCTGCACCTCACCAAGCATGACATCCTTCTCCAGGGAATGCTCCCCTCTGACAACATGTCCAAAGTAGGTGAGATGAAGTCTGGCCATCCTTGCTTCCAAGGAGCATCTCGGCTGCACTTCCTCTACCTTACCAAGCATTATCTCCTTACACAGAAACTAATCTCTCCTGAAGACATGTCCAAAGCACGTGAAATGAAGCCTCGCCATCCTCACTTCTAAGGAATTTTCTGACTATACTATTTCTAAAACAGATGTGTTCATTCTTCTGACAGTCTATAGTATATCCAATGTTTTTTACCAATGCCTTCAAAGACATTAATTCTTCTTCGGTCTTCCTTATTCATTGTCTAGCTCTGTTGTTGTATCTCTTGTTTTTGTATTTTGTTTATCATTGATTTCCACTTTGATCTTTATTGCTTCCTCTTATTACTTTGGATTTAATTTATTCTTCTTTTTCTAGTTACTTAATGTGGAAACTGGATCAATGATCTGAGTGAATTCTAAATCATGGAGACAGAAAACCAACATGTAAGTAGATGGAGGAAAATACAGTGAAATACACATTATTTATTTTAAAAATTTTCACACTGAAAAGAGACAAGCATCTCACTTCTAAGTAGCTAAAGGGAGATCCTGAAATATGTATACAGTTCTGATAATGTAAAATTAGAAGTATTTATAATTTAAAAATTGTCACATTATCCTACAAAAAAAGTATATTTAATTATCTTCCTTGATTATTTTGATAGGCATAAAATAAAAGGTCTTTCACAAATTCATGACAACTCTGTAATCCCTGTATCTTTCCATAAGATTCTGACTTTCCCAACTATTAGTATTTTCTAAGGAGTGCTGGTAGTGTCGTGGTTAAGGTATTTGGCTAGTAACCAAAAGGTCGGTGGTTTGAACATGGTAGTTTCCACTCCATGGAAGAAAGAAGAAGCAGTCTGCTTCTGTAAAGATTTATAGCCTTGGAAACTCAATGAGGGACAATGTGAGTCAGAATTGATTTGATATCAGTGAGTTTGGTTTTTGGTTTATTAATATTTCCTTCTTGTGAGTTTTTTGTAATTAATTTGTGGAAGGCATGCATACAAAGGAACTCCAGTGGTGAAGTGAGTAAAGCATTTGATGACTAATGTAAAGTTTTATGGTTCAAACACACCATCTGCTCTGTAGGAGGAAAGTGAGGCAATCTATTTCCCTAAAGATTTAGAGCCTTGGAAAGTCAATGGGGCCTCTATGGTTAGAATTAACTGATTTGCAGTGGGTTTGGTTTGTCTTTTATACATACAAAGGTCCTGGATTTCTCATAAGTATGTTTTTAGGTGCTGTCGTCTCTGACTTATAGCAACCTCACATTCAGAAGAATGAAACAGTGCCTGGTCCTGTGCCAGCCCCACAATCTTTGCTATACCTGATCCAATCATTGCAGCCATGGTGTCAATCCATCTCATTGAGGGCCTTCCCTTCTTCATTGTCCCTCCACTTTGCCAAGCAAAGTGGATATCCTTCTCCAGGGAATGGTCCCTTTTGACAACATGACCAAAGTAGGTGAGATGAAGTCTGGCCATTATCCCTTCCAAGGAGCATTCTAAATGAACATCTTTCAGGACAGATTCATTAGTTCTTTTTGCAGTCTGTGGTACTTTCAGCATTCTTCACCAACACCACATCTCAAAAGCATCAATTCTTTTTCAGTCTTCCTTTTTCATTGTCCAGCTCTCACATGCATATGAGGTGATTGAAAATACCATGGCTTGTGTCAAGCATACCTTTATCTTCAAGGGAACATTTCTACTCTTCAGCACATGAAAGAGGTCCTTCGCAGCAGGTTTTCCCAATGCTATACAACGTTTGTTATCTTGACTGCTGCTTCCATTGGTGTTGATGCAATTATGGGCTTCTAATAAAGATCTAAGTCAGGGCATTAGAGGATGTGTAGCACTGGGCAGGTCGGCTGTGAAGGAACTGTTGCAAGTGCTGAGGAACAAGGATGTCTCCTTGAGGACTAAGGTGCGCCTGACACAAGCCATGATATTTCCAATCACCTCCTATGCATGTGAGAGCTGGACAATGAATAAGAAAGACTGAAGAAGAGTTGATGCTTTTGAGTTGTGGTGCTGGTGAAGAGTGCTGAAGGTACCATGGACTGCCAAAAGAACTAACAGATCTGTGCTGGAGGAAGTGCAGCCGAGATGCTTCTTGAAAGCGAGAATGGCCAGATTTTGTCTCACCTACTTTGGTCATATTGTCAAAGGGGACCATTCCATAGAGAAGGATATCATGCTTGGTAGGGTTGGGGGTCGATGAAAGATGGGGAGGCCTTCAACGAGATGGATTGGCACGGTGGCTGCAACAATGGGCTCAAGTATAGCAAGGATCGTGGAGCTGGCATGGGATTGGGTGGTGTTACATTCTGCTGTACATGGGGTTGCTGAGTCAGAAACGACTCAACAGCACCCAACAACAACAACAACACTAAAGATCTGGATGATTGTTTTAAGAAATGCTTATTCATTTTTGCTTGGAATTTTAATTTGTTTGGTTGTAAAATTTAATTAAAATTGTCACCACAATGCCATCCTCACTCACCTTCAAATTCACCCTTCTGAAATCTGTTTTACAGTTGTGGATCTGAGACTCTGCAAACTTCATCTACACTACACTACAACAGGCTGACCTTCCTGTTAAGCTCTGCCAAAAGGGGATGCTAGAAAAGAGTATAAAAGCTCACTGCCAGGTTCCAGCAAGATGGCGGACTAGGCAGAAGTATTGCACAGACCCTCTTCAACAAAGAAAAGGGAAACCAATTAACACAGACACAGAAGATAATCTTGGACCCCTGAGCC
>NW_006922351.1:585552-586318 GCF_000298275.1 Orycteropus afer afer
GTTCAGGGTTCTTTCCAGTTTTTCTTCTCAGTTCTTAAACCTCTAGTTTCTGATAATTTACATTAAATTATCTTTGTTAAAATAACTAGCCTGGCTTCTGCTTTATAAACTGCAGCCTGATTAATCTAATAAGTAGATATTTATTTCTACTTTATTCAAATTCTCATATTGCTTTTAATTTATTTATACTGGAATTGGTTACAAAAGAAAGCCTAAGCAAAATGAAACCTTTTTATTCAACTCAAATACATCTGATCTTTATATTTGAATGCAAGAAAAGAAATTGTTTGATATTTTTCAAACTTTTGCTTCTAATAGGTCATATAATGCAATATGTGCAAAAAGTTACAAGAAAGTGCAAGTAAAAATTACTACCACTCTTGTTTTATTAGTCTGAGTAAATCACAAGCTAGACAACAGACATACTTTAATGTCCTAAACATTAGAAATCAAGATTGTATTTAGTCAGACTCCCGAATTATTCATGAGATTTGATTTGAGGAAAAAAAAAATATGATGAGAAGCAAGAACCACAACTGAGATATAATCTGATTGCTCCTAATTTTCTGGTGATGCACATGAATTTACTTATATTTACAGGATTATGACAGAAGCTTTGGCATTCATTACCTCTGTTAGTGATTTGGGATTTTAAGAAATAAAAAAAAAAAAACAGCTTTGTACCATCTATACTTCCTGCACCATTATTGAACAGTATTTTGCCTGACAGTCCAATTGTGGGATCATTTGGTATGGGAAATCTATA
>NW_006922351.1:586451-589120 GCF_000298275.1 Orycteropus afer afer
CAGCATGTAAGATATTACTGTATAATTTTATTTTCTTTGTGGTACTATTTTCAAAAGTTGCTTTCAAGCCAATATCCTCAAAAGTGTGTGTGACTGCTTCTATACCAATAGAAGATAAACTGAACATTGCAGATTAACTTTGGAGGATCACTATTTCCATTTGAAAGTAATTCCATGCAGGTATAAAATTGAATTGGAGACTGCCTTAATTTAGCTGCAAGCTGGGACAAAAATATAGGACTGAATATTTTAATGTGTGGATTCATCATTACAGCAGAGCAAAAACATAAACATTAGCATTTTACATCTTAGAATTCTTTGACTTCGTCATCTCCCATTTATAGACTGGTAAAGTTCTGGTGGCTATGAGAAAGGCTTATAGTTGTTGACAACTCTATATAAAGGCAACTTTTTGTAAAAACACCAGTGTAGCTTCTGCTTTGTATATAGAATTCCTATAATAATTTCTGTTCATAGAATTCATATCTATGGTTTGCTAATTCCCATTATTTATTGCATTTCATGTATAATCTTTATCATCCTCTTACCGGCAGAGCTTGTATCATATCTTTTTATACCACTGTCACTTTCAATATGGCTCTCATATGGTAGGTGCTCAAAAATATTTCAGAGCAATGATGATATTGGATTGTTTTTGGCATGAAAAGACCCCCTTAGTTGCCACAATCAATTTAACCAAAGCAAAATTTAGTAGGTTGAGTTTTTTTTCAAATTCTTTAGCAGTGGGGTAAATGCGTTCTTCAAATTTCTTTATAATTTCTCCTACTGGTTCTTAGGAGATTATTTGTTTTAATATCAACACAGCAACTACAACTTTAAAAAACAACAACAACAAAATCTACCTTTTTTTTTCCCCCTAATAATAAAAGTGAGATGTAATACAAGTGTCAAATGGAAGCTAATACCTTTTTCAGGAAAATGATATTTTAGGATGAATATCTTTGTATTATTCATAATTCATTTGTGTGTCTGGATGGAGAATTGTATTTACTTTTGATTATGTTGAATGAGAAGGCATCAACTTCATAAACATCTGCCATTTCCCACCATTGGCTTCTCTTTTATAATCTTATTTCCATTTCTCTGTCTCATGTATTTTTTTTTTATTTTTTCATTTTGTTTGCTGTCATTGTTAATTTCTCACCACTAATACATCATCTGTCACATCCCCCCAATATTCTAACCAACTTTGAATAACATTTTTATTTGTATTTAAGATCATAAGTTTTATCTTTATGGCTAAACAACAATGTTGTTGCTATTATTATTATCATTGCTATGAAATATTTAGTTATGTTTTATAGATACCAAGGTTTCTGGACTAGTGAAAGATATACTCTTTGCCACTGACATAACACAACTTCTAATCTCTTTGGAGATCCAAGACACAGAAAAAGAGTTGCTCATACTTATTGAGAAAAGCATTCTGGTGGAACAATGCTAAGGCATTTGACTGCTAACCAGAAGGCTGGCAGTTCAAATCCACCAGGTGCTCCAGGGAAGGAAGATGAGGCAATCTACTTCTGTAAAGATGTACCAACTTGGAAACCCAATGGGAGTCACTCAGAGTTGTAATCAACTCAATGGCAGTAGGTTTGATTTTCTTTTTTTAGATAAACTAACAATTTTGTGTGTGGTAGTTAATTTACACATCACAAAATCTTTACTAGGTAGATAAAATTAACTTTCTTTTATAGACTAAGAAGATTAAGAGATCAGAGAAGTCAATTAATTTTCTCAAATGTGCAAGAATAAGTGATAGAACCAAAATTTGAACCTAGGCAGTCTGATTGAAGAGCATTCAGGTTTGATAGTGATTCTTATTGCACTGAAAGACACTTATAAGTATATGCTCCTGAGAACTCTAAGGTTTAGTGTAAGGTAATAGGACAAATCTCAGAGACAAGGACAACCCCTGTGAGAGTGCTTCTGCTTATTTTTATTATTTTGTTTCATTTCTTTATGTTCAGTGTGGTGCATGGTGGGGGCAGGCAAAACCAAACCTAAATTTATTTCTCCTGCCAATTGGTTGTCATAAATATCTAGTCATATAATTCCAAACAAGAATGTGTTTAAGGATTGCAAAACAAGTAAAAACTGTAAATTGGCCTTAAGGTAGAAAACTACCTGTTCTTGACATCCAGGAATACATTTTTCATTTTGTGTGGAAGTAACTGTAATATCCTCAGTGAAAAAATGAAGAAGAATATAATTTATGGAAAGTCTATCATCCTTAGGAAAAAAGAAAAATAAATTTAAAAAATATAGTGTCAGCCCTTAAGAGTATTTTTTTTTTCCTCTTGACTGCAAGTGTTCTTCAAAACAGCTGTCAGACCTTTTCCAATCTCACTACATGTAATTTCAGCACAGTTGATTGAAATAAGATAATAGCTAAATAAGAACTGCAACAGAATTATTAGAATTGTTAATACATCCCATGATATGACTCCTACTTGCCTGCAAAATAACGTGGGAATAAATGATTCCACTACTTAATATTAAAAGGAAGACTGATTCCCTTGAAGGCTGTCAGCTCCAAACTTATCAATACTTAAGAGTATTTTTTTCTTTGTATTAACATGACACTAAAAATAATTGGGACACTTCTTAATAATTTAAAAATATATATTGTTATTGTTGTTGTTGTT
>NW_006922351.1:589220-605195 GCF_000298275.1 Orycteropus afer afer
CCACATATGTTGTTGTTGTTGTTGTTATATGCCGTCGAGTCGGCCCCGACTCATAGCGACCCCTCCTTGGGTTTCCGAGGCAGTATCACTACGGAAGTAGGATTGCCCAACCTTCCTTCCGAATATTGTTATTAATGAGATAAATTCACAAGTTAGGTGAAGTTTAATGTTTCCATCTATACTTGCCTTGATATTATGGTGAAAAGTTAAATTTTGTTTCTATTTTGACTCTGTAAAAACTTCCATTTTGTCTATATACTAGCAAATACTATATAAATCATCAAGCTGTAGTCAATAAAATCCCAAGAATGGCTGACCTTGTTTAGTGCTTTCAAGTTATGGTTGATTAATATTCATGTATTTAAGTCTTATTGAAACATGTTATTTATATTTTTATATACAAAACTTACCTACTTTTAGCCTATCTATTTCTCCATCTATCTCTCTATCTATCTTTCCATAGCCATCTAAGGAGCATTGGTGGCACAATAGTTACGTATTCAACTGTTTACTGAACAGTTGATGGTTCAAACCCACCAAGGAGCTCTTCTATAGAAAGATTTGGTGACCTGCTATTCTAAAGGTTACACCTAGAAAGTGTTACAAGGAAGTCCTTCTCTGTCACATGAGGTGGCTGCAAGTTGGAATGGACTGAACAGCATTTAAGAATAACAGCATCATTTATCCAACCTATGCATACATTCTATACCATTATTTTCTATATAATAGAAAAGTATTCTTAATTTTAAAAATTGGTAATTCATGTATCTATTATGTGTTGGATTAGAAAAGCAGTTGCATTATTAATAATTTTGAAAAGTTCCAAAATTAAAGAATTTTGAGACAACTCGATTTTGAACCCCAAAACAAAGACCTGCCCTCCCATTTCCTTGGGAAATAACATTTCTTCCTATCTTGGTGTAGAGACTTATTTAATCTTTTTTTTTTTTTTTTTCTTTCACAGAGTTTTAAAGAGCGAGCTAGTGAACTCTAATAGTGTGAATGTCTACTACCATTTATTCTGTCAATAAACTGACCTGGAAATTTACAGTATATGTATATGAGAAAGACAAGGGGGATCAAAGGAGGGGAATTGTGAATGACATAATGAATAGAGACAGAGAAGTGAAAGAGGACTAATAAACAACAACATTTATATGACAAGAGCTGGTTTGTTCCTCTACCGGTGCCTATTCAACAAGTAAATAACAAGGAAAATTGGTTCTTAATCTAGAAGACACAAAATAAATACTTCAAAACCACTTCCTACAAAGAATAGTTAGGCTATATGTGACTTTTTTGTACATGCATGTACTTTAAATAACACACGCATAGGAAACTTACATTTTGGATTCTGATTACAAAATTTTAGACATTTAATACTGAAAGATGTACATTATAACTATGCAAACACATGTAATGTTTAATGTAAGGAGGAAACAGTGACATCTGAGATGCTGAAAGTTCTGTTCTCCTATCAGCTCTCTGACTCCATACCTTAATTCCCTCTGTTTTGCTCATTCCACTCGAACCACACTGACCATCTTTTTCTTACTGGAATAGGCTAAGCATGCTTCTTCTTCAGAATTTCTACTGTTACTGTTTTTACGATATGGAGTGTTCTTCTCTCAGAAATCCAAAAAACTCACTTGATTACAGTTCTTAAATCTTTTGCTCAACTATTATTTTATCATTTTAATAGTGGAAGCTCCCCTGGCCACTACATATTAAATAGAACTGCCCTTTCCTCGCCCCTCTATGCTTCTTACATTTACCATACTTACTTGCTTCTGTGAAACTGAATACTCCTTGACCTATCTATTTACTTGTTCCTTTGTAATTCATTTCTGCCACTAGAATGTATAATCCATAAGGACAAGTATTTCTTTTGCTCCTTTTTCTATCCTGTCATTGGAACAGGACTCACACTTAGTAGATGTTGAGCAAATAAATGTTAAGTCAATGACAGAATTAATGGTTCTTTCTCATTTGTGCTTAACTTTCACTTTCTATTCAGTGTCTACATTTATTTTTAAAGTAGGCTTTCAATTTATCTGATGTTTTTAAAGAAAATTATTGTCAAGTTTTGTTGTACAAACTAGAATTTTATGTCATTAAGGTTCAAAGGTATGTGATATTTAAATGCAGTTAGAATGAAAAAAAACAATCTATTTCTTGCATGTTAATTTAAGGAGTGGCCTACACTTATAATAGAAATAACATCTTAATAAGTGCAATTGTGTATTGAGACATGTACATTTCATATGACTAATTTTAATGCTAGGATATAATTTTAAAACATTAATGTAGGTTCAAGCAATCTGATATGTCTCTTTAAATGTACTTGAATAGATATCATTACAACAGATGTTTAATAAGAATGGATTAATTTGTAATAATAACAGTAACAATGTTGTTGTTGTTGTTGTGTGCCATCGAGTAGGACCCGACTCATAGCTACTCCTCCTTGGGTTTCCGAGGCGTTATCACTACGGAAGTAGATTGCCCAACCTTCCTTCTGAGGAGTGGCTGGTAGGTTTGAACTGCCAGCCTTCTGGTTAGCAGTCAAGTGCCCTAGGCACTACATTACCAGAGCTCCTAACAGTAACAATAGTTCCCATTTATCAAGTAATTGCCTGTCATTATATTAACCCTCAAAACAGTTCCTGAGATTGCTGTCTTTCCATGTCAAGTTATGTTTCAGAGACTAATGATTTTCACATAGTAATTTTAACCAAGTAGTTTGCTAAATCATAACATTAATTATAACCTATGCTGTCAGTGATAGGATAATATCCATACATCTACAAGGAAGATCAGTTAATAATATTATTCAAATTTATGCACCAACCACCAAAGCCAAAGATGAGGAAATTGATGATATTATTTATCAATTTCTGCAGTTTGAAGTTGACCAAACGTGATCAAGATGCACTGATTATTACTGGTGACTGGAATGCAAAAGTTGGAAACAAAGAAGAATCACCAGTAGTTGGAAAACATGTCCTAGGTGATAGAAATGACTTTAGAGATCACATGATAGAGTTTTATAAGACCAATGATTTATTCATTGAAAATCATTTGTTTCAGCAACATTACCAACAGCTTTACATGTGGAACTTGCCAGACAGAATACACAGGAATCAGATTGACTACATCTGTAGAAAGAGGCAATGAAGAAGCTCAGTATCTTCAGTCAAAACATGCCATGAACTGACTGTGGAACAGACCTTCAATTGCTCATATGCAATTTCAAGTTGAAGCTGAAGACAATTAAAACAAATCCACAAGAAACAAAATATGACCTTGATTATATACCACTTGAATTTAGAGATCATCTGAAGAATATATTTGACTCATTGAATACCAATGACCAAACATCAGACAAATTGTAGTACTAACTCAAGAACATCACACATGAGAAAAGCAAAAGTTCATTAAAAAGACAGGAAAGAAAGAAAAGACCAAAATGGATGTCAGAAGAGTCTCTGAACCTTTCTCTTGAATAGAGAGTAACTAAAGCAAATGGAAGAAATGACAGGATAAAAATGCTGAACAGAAGATTTCAAAGAGCAGCTCAAAAAGACAAAGTCAATTATTATAATGAAATGTGCAAAGACCTGAAGTTAGAAAACCAAGAGACAAGAGCACACTCAGCATTTCTCAAGCTGAAAGAACTGGGGGGGAAAAAAAAAATCAAACCTTGAGTTGCAATACTGAAAGATTTTATGGGCAAAATACTGAATGGTGCAGGAAACATCAAAAGAAGATAGAAGGAACACATGGGATCACTATACCAAAAAGAATTGGTCTATATAATCAAGAACCAATGGTATTGAAGGAAAAAGTTGAAGCTGCATTGAAGGAATGGGTGAAAAACAAGGTTCCAGGAGTTCATGGAATTCCCACTGAGATGTCTCAACAAATGGTTGCTGTGAAGAAAGCCCTTACTCATCTATGCCAAGAAATTTGGAAGACAGCCACTTCACCAACTGGAAGAAATCCATATTTGTGCCCTTTCCAAAAAAAAAAGGTGAACTAACATAATGTGGAAATTATCATACAATATCATTAATATCATACAAGTAAAATTTTGCTGAAGATAATGAAAAAAATGGTTGGAGTAGTACATTGAATGGGAATTTCCAGAAATGTAAGCTGGATTCAGAAGAGGATGTGGAATGAGGGATATCACTGCTGATGTCAGATGTTTCATGGCTCAAAGCAAAGAATACTAGAAAACTGTTTACTTGTGCTCTAGTGTCTAAGCAAAAGCATTTGATTGTGTGGATTATAACAAATTATGGATAACATTGAGAAGAATGAGAATTCCAGAACACTTCATTGTTTTCATGAGGAGTCTGTACATAGACCAGGAGGCTATTGTTTGAACAGAACAAGGTGATACTGCATGATTTAAAACCAGGAAGGGAATGCATCAAGGTTGTATCCTTTCACCATACTTATTCAATGTGTACACTGAGCAAATAATCTGAGAACTTGGACTATATGAAGAAGAATGTGATGTCAGGATTGGAGGAAGACTCCTTAACACCCTGCAATACACAGACAACACAACCTTATTTGCTGAAGGTAAAGATGACTTGAAGCACTTAATGATGGAGATTAAAGACTTCAATCTACAGTGTGGATTACATATACCTCAACATTAGGGAAAAAAACAAAACAAAACAAAGCAAAAACTCATTGTCATCCAGTCGGTTTCAACTCATATTGATCCTTCCTTGGGTTTCCAAGGTGGTATCTCTACAGAAGGACAACTCAACATAAAGAAAATGAAAATCCTCACAACTGGACCAATAAGTAGCATCATGGTAAATGGAGAAAAGTTTGAAGTTGTCAAGGATTTCATATTACTTGGTTCCATAATCAAAACCAATGGAAGCAGCAGTCAAGACATGAGAGGATGTGTTGCACTGGGCAATCTGCTTCTGCTGCAAAAGAAAAGAACAACTCACTGCCCTGGAGTCAGTTCTGACTCATAGAGACACTTCCCTGGGTTTCCAAGGCGGTGTCCCTATGGAAGTAGATTGCCCAGTCTTATTTCCTAGGAATGGCAAAAGACCTCTTTAAAGTGCTAAAGAGCTTAAGATGTCTCTTTGAAGACTGGTGCACCTAACCCATGCCATGGTAATTTCAATAGCTTCATACTCATGTGAAAGCTGAACAATGAATAAGGAAGCTGAACAAGAGTTGATGCTTTTGAGTTGTAGTGTTGGCAAAGAATGCTGAAAGTACCATGGGCTGCCAAAAGAATGAATAAATCTGTCCTGGAAGAAGTGCAGCCAGAATCCTCATTGAAAACTAAACTAGTCAGACTTCATCTCACCTACATTGGTCATATTGTCAGAAAGGACCATTCCCTAGAGATGGATATCATGCTTGGTATAGTGGAAGGTCTGTGAAAAAGGGAAGGCCCTCAATGAGATGGATTGACACAGTGACTGCAATATTAGGTTCAGGTGTAGCAAGGATTGTGAGGTTGGCTCAGGACTGTCAGTGTTTCATTCTGTTTTACATAAGGTTGCTATGAGAAGGAGCCAACTGAACTGCACTTAACAACAAAAACAACATGTATTAATTAGAACTAAAAAAAAAAAAAAGTTCTCATGCATATTACTAATACTTATTAGGAAAAAATGGCTTAAAATCTCAAGCCAGAAGTGGAGATTACTAGTGTTTGTACTATTCATGTGCAGAATAGTTTCTTCTTATGTCATGCTGCTTCTTTATTACTAGACAGTATTCAATATGTGTCTATTACAGTTAACCAGGTCTGTTGGTAGTTATTCCAGCCTTCACTAGTTTTCTACCTTCCTTATAGAGTAAACCAACAATATATTGCACTATTTTTTTCATTCCTGCCATAAATCTAAATCAATGCAAATGGAGAATTCAAAACCCGTAACACTCTTCAATTATTAAAAGTCACACATCCCCCTTTCACAATTTTATGCTTGTGAATTTTCTGTAAAATGTCTGTGGCAACAATTTACAAATTTTCATAACATTCTATTAAAAATAACATATTGGACTGAGTTATGCTGAAAAACTCTCACCAGTACCAAAAGTCCTTTTTCTCTAGGTCTGCTGTCTGTTCCATGGGATCCAGTATCTCTAATGCTGCAAAATTTGGAGATATATTATTTCCACCTGCTGTCTTGTTTTCTTTTATATCTTATTCTCTCTATATATAAGAAAAATAAAAAATAATACATTATATGATGAGAACTCTTAATAAAGTTCACTTCTCTGTGTTTTTTGTTGGTGTGAATTACTGCCAAGTTCATCATTGTGGTAGTCAATTTATGCGTCAACTTGTCTGGGCCTGGTTTTAAGTGACTGGACAACTGGATGTGGTCATTCCCCATAATGAGACTGGTAATCAACTCTGTGGTAGAATCTACTAGAGCAGCTGAGTAGCTGTCTTGGGGATATGGCCTGCTTCCAGTATATAAGAAGCAGCTTTGAGGAAGGTCTCTGAGCTTTTTAGCTTGCTTGGACCCTGCATGTAGCCAAGTCTTCATTCAGCAGCCTGCCAGGTCTCCGACCAATCTTAGGACCTTGGGTTTGTCAGCCTCAGCAGCCAGCAGCTGTCAGAGTTAAGAAAAGCCTCTAGTTTCAATGGGCAGGAAGCAAGAGGTGAGTTGAAGCCCAATGTTGAAGGGCCTTCGCCTGGCCCCTAGAGCTTGGCTTTTTAACTTGGGCTTCTAACCTCTTAAATGGTAAGAGGATAAAGTCCTGTTTGTTAAAGCCACCCATTTGTGGTATTTTCTGTTACAGCAGCACTAGAGAACCAAAACAACACCGCACAGTGGTCCCAGTAAGCAAAGGATTAGGCCATTGTTATTCATAGGGTTTTCAACAACCAATTTTCAGAGTAGATTTCCACTAGATTTCTTCATAGTCCAGCAGTCTGTAAACTCCCCTGAACCCTGATGAGCATCACAGAAGCATGCAAGCCTCTGACAGAGCAGTGGTGGCTGTACTTTAGGTGCATGACCAGCATACTCAAATCTAGGTTCCCCGCATGGAAGACAGAATTCTACTACTGAATCACCACTATTGTCGTTTGTTATTTAGTCATGTCAACATATAAGGAGATTTGCACTGGTAATTCTTTAAGTTATTTCTACAGTAGTTAACCAGAAGGCTGGTGGTTCAAACCCACCAGCCACTCCTTGGAAGGAAGATTGGGCAATCCTACTTCCGTAGTGATATTGCCTCGGAAACCCAAGGAGGGGTCGCTATGAGTCGGGGGCGACTCGAAGGCAAATAACAACAACAACAACAGTAGTTAAGAAAGAAACTCTTTTTTGATTGTTTTTATACCATAGGATCATGTTTAAATGTATTTATTTTACTTTAAAAGTGTTTTTTTTAAATATTGTTTTGTAGAGATTCTGAGAGTTTTAATAGTACTTCTACTACTGAAGAAATAACTAATTAGACCTCTCAAACTCAATCATTACTGTAGAATTGATTTCGACTCATAGTGACCCCTCCTTGGGTTTCCGAGGCAGTATCACTACAGAAGTAGATTGCCCCGTCTTCCTTCCAAGGAGTGGCTGCTGGGTTTGAACCTCCAGCCTTCTGATTAGCAGTCAAATTACAGTTCAACATTATTTGATAAATTTTGCAATGGCTTAAATATGAAAACTGGACTATTCTTTAAATATACAGAATCTTAAAATTTTCAGTTCATATATGTAGTTTTATTAATTATTACGTAAAAATATTCTTTACTGGAGGCTGTCCTGATCGAAAAATAATATCCTGAGTGCTTTTCTGAACCTGAATTGTAACTTGTTACTTCTCTGATAAACTCCATAATAGTGAAAAAAAGAAAAAAAAATCTCTATCTATGTCTATATCTCTATCTATCTATCTGTCTGGTAGTGTAGTGCCTAAGGCATTTGACTGCTAACCAGGAGCAGAAGACTTGGAGTTCAAACCCACCAGCCACTCCTCAGAAGGAAGGTTCGGCAATCTACTTCCGTAGTGATATCGCCTCAGAATCCCAAGGAGGGGTCTGTATGAATCGGATAAGATTCCACGGCAGTGATTGCGTTGCGTTGCATTCCATTGCGTATGTGTATATCTGAGTGTGTGTGTGTGTGTGTGTGTGTGTGTGTATTCCTTTATTCGCTATACTGGATAGAACATGGACAGTTTTATTTATATCCATATTTTAAAACAATATTTTGTTCAATCAAAATTAACTAGGTATATTTAGTCATTTTAAAGCTCTTAGAGACTTGAAAAGACAATCTGTTCTGGCAATGCAGTCAGAATACTCCTTAGAAGCGAGAATGTCCAGACTTTGTCTCACCTACTTTAGTCACGTTGTCAGAAGAGACCAGTCCCTGGAGAAGTATAACATGCTTGGAAAAGTAGAGGGTCAGAGAAAAAGTGAAGGCCCTAACGAGATAGATTGAGACAGTGGCTGCAACTGTGTCAATCCAACTCCAGCATAGCAAGTATTGTGAGGACGGCACAAGGCCAGGCAATGTTTCATTCTATTGTGCATATGGTTTCTGTGAGTTGGAGCTGACTTAATACCACTTACCAACAACCAGAGACTTAACATTTCTTTTATTTTGCTCGACTTTTTTGGCTGAGTGAAATGACCTAATCAACCAATGGGAGCTTAATTTCTGTAGATCCTAAAACAAGAATAATGAGCTGGACTGTATTTTTAATAAATAATTTAATTCACTCTTGGTACAATTGTATACCTCCCACTGTATGTTGTTTTTGTGAGGTTCTGTGGAGTCAGCTGTGACTCATAGTGGCTGTGTACCACAGAGAAAATCACACTACCTGGTCTTGTGCCATGCTCATAATCTTTGCTATGCTTAAGCTCATTATTGCAGCCACTGCATCAATCCATCTCATGGAGAGTCTTCCCCTTTTTGGTTGACCTTCTACTTTACCAAGCATGCTATCCCTTCTCCAGTGACTGGTCCCTTCTGACAACATGACAAGTAAGTGAGACAGAGTCTGGCAATTTTTGCTCCTAAAAAGCATTTCAACTGCACTTCTTCTAGGACAGCTTTCCCGCCCCCCCCCCATTCTTCTGTCAGCCTATGGTATTTTCAGTATTCTCTGACAGCACTACAATTCAAAGGCATCAACTCTTCTTCTGTCTTCCTTATTCATTGTCCAGCTTTCAAGTGCATATGAAGTGATTTAAAATATCATGGCTTGAGTATACAAAGTCAAACCCAAAGTATACAACCGCTAAATTAATTGCAATTAAACGCAGTTGAAATGCATTGAATGCCCACCAGGTTTTCCTATGATTTCCCATTTAACCCTTACTTATGGAACAGAAATGTGAGTATTTTTATCCTCATTTTAAAAATGAGAAAACAAAAGCTCGGCAAAATTGGAGAGAGTTAAGAGTGATTGCCTTCATACATTGCAATGCAAGCCTTGAGTGGAAAGCTACATCTAGTAGCACAAAACTAATGGATAGTTCCACCTTCAAACCTTTTAGAATGGCTCTCTGGTTAATCAAAAACGTCACATCACAGGGAACCTCACACCATACTGACTGAATCTGTCAGTCTGAGGATGTTTTACTTTGAGCATTCATAAAAGGGATAATTTGCAATTCAAAATTGGGTTCACCTTTTCTAATTAGGTGAAATTACAGTTGCCGTATTATAATTAAAGGTTATGTGACAGACAGAAGTGTTTATCTGGATTATATCAGATTATTTTTCTAAGTTTCTGAAAACTGTAGCTTTTGTCAAGCTTGGTAGAGCACGGATTTTAAACCTTTTTACAAATAGCTATTTTTATTTAGTAGTAGAGTCATTCTTTCTTTCTGAACTTGAAATGCAGCTATGGTTGTCTTTATTATGGGATTCATATTCAAACACATTTCTCTCTCTACCAAACTGCCTGAAGGTATTGACGTCAGAATATTCCTCTTCTAATGAACACATGATAACTCCCAGAGATGCTATGAAAAATATCCCTATGCCTCAAACTGAGTTATAGTCATATCACTTAATAAGGCATTTTAAAATGCCTCAAATTATATATCATAAGAATATTGAAATATAGAGCTAATATATAGGAGTTTCATTACAAGAAAAGTAAGAAGCTTATAGCTTTTTGCCCATTGGAAAAATATATGAAAAAAATCTCTACCAAAATATAAACTGAGACCTTAGCATGTTTTTTCTTTCTGTAAAATGAAAAGAATGCCTAGCACTGTCATAAATTTTTAGGATATACATATGCATATATATATAAACCCAATGGGATTGCTATGAGTCAGAATCAACACTATGGCAGTAGGTTTCATATCTATATGTATGTGTGTGTGTGTGTGTGTGCATATAAAATGCCTGGAATATTGTTTAGAAATTTGTTTCTCTCTCTTTTGAACAATGAATTGTGAAGTTTTGCTAAGAAACCTCTTTTATATTTAAGATGATTCATCTTTTATTTTATTAAAATTCCTTATCTGCCATGTTTTTGTAAAATGTATGCTTTCTGGTGATTTATGAGTAGCTAATTCAACCTTAATATTATATAACTCTCATTCCTATTACTTTGCTTGGAGTTTTAATCAATATTTGCCCTTAGTTAATAGAATAGATTTAGCTCAGAATTGTACCCTGGTGATCTCAAGCAACAAACTTAAAATCTGCATTATGTTGATTATATCCTTTGAAGACATTTCATTTTTAAACATATCTACTTCCAAAAAAAAACCAAAAAAAACAAACTCAGATTCAACTTAGATTATGTGGAAATACAATTAGTAGCACAAATCCTTTCAGAAACCCAATAGCAATGAGAATAATAGTAAATGTATAAATTCAAGATTTATTAGGATTTAAATAGACATTTTTCTTCCACTTATTCCACTAAAATTTTTTATCTACTATATGTTCAGAAGTGCGTATATAGCACATTATCATCTTTAACAGTAAACTAAACCAGACATTTTTACAAATGATATAGTACTTTCCCTTTGTTTGATACTTTGTATTTCAGTCATGTGTGGTTCTTAATGTATTTTTCTCCATAATACATAAATGGAAGGCAATTTGGTGGTATAGTGAATAAAGCATCTGGCTGCTAACCAGAAGGTCAGCTGTTCAAACCCACCAGCTGCTCTGCAGAAGGAAGACGGGCAATCTCTTTCCATAAAGATTTACAGCCTCAGAAACCCGATGGGGGTCACTATGAGTCAGAATCAATTCAGTGGCAGTGAGTTTGGTTTTTCAAACACATAAATGGTAGAGGGACAGCGAGAGAGAGGAAAACTTTTAATAAGATTGATAGACACTCTGGCTGTAACAATGGTCTTAAACAAAGCAACAATGTGAGGATGGTGCAGGACCTGGCAGGGTTTTGTTCTGTTGTCAGTAGGATAACTATAAGACAGAACCAACTGGAGGACACCTAATAATAACATACATATCAAGCAATTAATTACTTAAAATTTTTCTTTCCATCCTTGGGGTGAATTGTAAAATATTTCCTTTCCATACCAGCATATTATATCAACATTTTTATTCAATCAAACTCTTTCATTTTTTTGTGATACCCCAAAACACTTTCATAAAAATGAACAACTATTTTCTGTAATGACTTTGCTGTCATGGCAACTGAAGCTCTCCATAAAGATACCATGCAAACAACAGGATAGAATTGTTATGTTAATGGAATTTTTGAAGCAATTAGATTATGAAGATACTTTGTCTTTTCTACTCAGAGATTTGTGTAACATTGCTAAACAAATTATTCTGAAAATATTAACTTGTTTACTTTAATCAGTTATTGTCGTCTGACTCTATTATCACTCTCTTACAATCTTCCATCATATACATGCTACAGAATTGCCTAAATAGATTCTTATCAATTCACTGATTACCTCCTGCCTTGAATTTCATTTGATGTCTCTTTCTGCCATCTTTCTGATTTCATGGATGTGCTTCAGTACATGAGATGACAACAGATAAGTAATAGGAATCACTTTATTTAGCTCAGAGAAGCGGACACATCAGAGTGTATGATTTTCTAGAGTTACTTTTTATTTCTTGCTACGCTCAAGGGGTCTTTTATTTATATGTGGATTCCTAAGACATTTGTTTCATTTTGATTTTCACAAAATCTATTTAAGTTGTGCCTGTGTCTATATGTTGAAGACACCATCAGCAAATTCTTTGGTCTGAGTTGCTGAGTGATTTTGGGGTTGGGGAAACAGACCTGGCTGGGAATCTGTCACTAACATATCTATACTCTGTCACATTTTTCATCACTGTGGATGGGCAAGTGTAAACGAGTGTCAGAAAATAGATTAGTTTGTACCATGTTTTCCTTAGGATATTGAAATTGCCTGGAGAACATTTTAGTTTGTATTGAAACAACTATTAGTCCAGACATAGCAAATAAAAGGTTGTAGCATCCAAAGCACAGGGAGGAACTAGCAAATGAGGCTAAAGATATAGATGTTAATGGCTCTTACCAATTAAAAAACAGAATCCACTCATAATATGTAGAGATGACAGTAATGTACTTGAAGAGGAAATCTTAACTAAACACTCTTGCCTGAGCTTTCCAGACAACTTTTAGCAAAGACTTTTTTTTTTTTTTCATATCACTGTAGTTTGCCCAGTTTTACAATAGATGATCAGTAGATAGATAAAAAGATAGGTTCAGACATGTATGTATACACATCTATATGTATATCTATATCTACAGTTACATCTCTCTATATACAACTACAAGGAGCTCTGGTGGCATAGTGCCTAAGGTATTTGACTGCTAACCAGATGGTTGATGTTTCAAATTCCACCAGATGCTCCATGGAAGGAAGGTGAAGCAATTTATTTCTGTAAAGATTTACCTCCCTGGAAACCCAATGGGAGTCACTATGAGTTGGAATTGACTCAATGACAGTGGGTTTTCTTTGTTTTGGTTATGCACACATAAGTATAGAGAAAATGATAAACTAATTTGGAGATGTGAAAAAATCTAGTGTTCTTAAAATTCTTTGCCAGTTTGTCATACTGTGTGGCTGGCATGCTGCTAGAAGTTATGCCACCTGTATCTCAAATGCCCTTAGGGCTACCCATGGTGGACAGTCTCAGTAAAGCTTCAAGACTAATACCTACTAAGAGAAAGACCTGGCAATCTCCTAAAAAACTAGCTAATGAAAATCTTATGGAAATTAGTAAAACACTGTCTGATATATAGTATGAAGCTAAACAGAAAGCAAAAACATTTACAACTGAATCAATGAACATCATCATGTTAAATGGTGGAGAAATTGAAGTTGCCAATTTTTTCATTCTTCTTGGATCAACGATCAATGCCCATGGAAGCAACAGTCATAAAATCAAACTACATATTGCTTTGGGCAAATCTGCTGCAAAAAATCTTTTTAAAGTGGATACTTAATACATGATGGAGTAACAACACTTTGAAAATATGTTGACCTGAAATAATATAAACCAGCTTATTTTATCAAATTTATAAATTTTCCCTCATTAGTCATGTCTATTTTATATGTAAATAAGTGTACTTACATTTTAATAGCTGTATTAGAAATTTTCCACAATATAAAGCAAATCCAAAGTAAAATCATTAATTAGCCAAAGTCTATTTCTACTCATATTCAACTTCTTAAAAGTTTGTGTATCTCAAATTTAATTTAACTTTTAATTTATAGTAATTCCTTGTCACACTATTTCTTAATGATTTTGAACTTTTTTTAATTTCTGAAAATAATTTGCTACCCAAGGTAAGCCAATCACTTGTCTCTCAACTTGCCTATCCAATCTTATGCAGATATGCTTTGAACATCACAGATTTATAAATTCAGTTATATATTTTCTGCTTGTTGTACTGCAGAGTATACTAATTAAGCTTGTCAATTTCATTAAGATGATAATATCTCTTATTGTTGGAGGTTAAAAAAAAAGGGACTGAAGATAACTATATCTGCCATCGAGTGTATTCCTACTCATTACAACCACTATTGAGTTTCCAAAGCAGTAAATCTTTATGGAAGTATATTGCCCCATCTTCTGTCTGTGCAGCAGCTTGAGGGTTTGAACTGACAACTCTCTAATTAGTGATCAAATGCCTTAGGCACTATACCACCTAATACTACCAAAATTATACACTGCCACCAAGTCAATTCCAACTCATAGCGACCCTTCCTTGGTTTTCTGAAGCTGTATCTCTATGGAAGAAGATTGTCCAGTCTTCTTTCTGAGTGGTGGCTAGTGGGTTTGAATCCCCAGCCTTCTGGTAGCAGTCCAATGCCTCAGACACTAAAGCACCAGAGCTCTTTAGAGATTACTATAACAATTATCTTATTAAATGAAGGAAAAATCAAGGAATAGGAATGGTCACAAAGAATACTACCTGAAATAAAAAATCATGAATAACTGCTTTCTTTTTCTGTTTCCAAAGAATCAAAATATTTACTGAAAATTTTGCTTTGGTTGAGGAAAATTTACTGGGAATTGAAAGCTAAAAATGTCACTATTACTGTGTTCAAATAACTAAGTCAAGGGGATTGATAATATAAGTTAAAAATGATTATGTTCAGTAATATTTTGTTAGAATTTATAAAGACAGTAATGAAAATGAGTGGTGACCAGTAAGGTGATTGCTACATGTAGAAATATTTTGTTTATTTATTTTTAAATAATTTAGGGAATTGCAAGGAAACTAAGAGACATTGAAGCTCAGGAATATAAAAAGATGTAAAAGGAATAATACAATAGAAAGTTTTCAAGGAAACTTATATTCAGACTCCCCCTTCTTACCTTCTTCCTTCCTTTTCCTTTATCTTCCAATCTCACTCCACCACAATATTTAATAACAAAGGACATTATCCCTAACCCTACTCTCACTCCAAATCAAAAGATCAATCACTCCATACCATACTTCCTTGAAGGCATTCTAATTCTTCTAATCTCCTCCATAAATCATACCACAGCTGCACATTGTTACCACAATTGTCTTTCTCAAATGGAAACCTGATATGGCTGTCAATTGCTTAAGTAACTTCAATGGGCTATTATCTAAAATAAAAGTTACTTAAAGGACATACAAACCTATCAATGAACTAGACCCTGTTTACCACTTCAGTTTCATTTCTCTATTTGAGGTTGTAGCAGCACAACTAGATATAGTTACACATATACTACTTAAAGATTTCTCCACCAGTGACCTTGTATATGGCCCATTTTCCAAAAATCTTCCTCATTTTTGCTTTGCATCACTGTGCCCTATTTATCATTAAAAAATTACATTAGAAGTCCCCGCACTCCATAAAAATATCCATAATAAAAATATCCATATCACTCTTGTTAGAGTCCCCCAGAAATGTTTTTTTTTTTTTTTTTTTTACTGTCACAACATCTGCATTCTCTTTTAGTTTCTAAGTATATTTAACAGATTTTTCAAAGCATAATTGATCTACAATACATTGCACAAATTTAACGTATAAAATTGATAAGTTTTGGCACATATATACATCTGTGAAATAATCAGACTTACATTTTTTCACCATATTCATTCAATCTTTATGTTCAGACAAATAAGCCAAAGAAGTTGGACAATATGAAGAAGAATGTGGTATGAGGATTGGAGTAAGACTCATTAACACCCGACAATAAATATGCAGATGAGATAACCTTGGTTGATGAAAGTGAAAAAAAGACTTGAAGCACTTATGGATGAAGATCAAAGACTGTAGCCCTCAGTATGGATTATACCTAAACATAAAAAAAAAAAAAAAAAAAAAAACCACACATGTGAATACACAGAGAAAATAGTTACAGACTAAAAATATATCCAGAGTAAGAGAGATGAAGTGGAAGAGGAAGGGAAAGGGGAAGAAAAAGGAGAAGGAGAAGAGGAAGAAGAATAAAGAGGGGGTGGAGGAGGAGAAGAAAAAAAGACTAA
>NW_006922351.1:605295-606466 GCF_000298275.1 Orycteropus afer afer
TGAGGATTGGAGTAAGACTCATTAACACCCGACAATAAATATGCAGATGAGATAACCTTGGTTGATGAAAGTGAAAAAAAGACTTGAAGCACTTACCAATGAAGATCAAAGACTACAGCCCTCAGTATGGATTACTAAAAAAAAAAAAAAAAAAAAAAATCCTCACAACTTGGCCCATTATCAACATCATGATAAATGGAGAAAAGAGAAAGTTTTCAAATATTTCATTTTATTTGGATCCTCAGTCAACACCCATGGAAGAAGCAGTAAAACAATCAAATGAGGTATACCATTGGGAACTCTATAAAGGATTAAAAAGCAAAATGTCATTTTGAGAACTAAGGTGCTCTTGACTCAAGTTGTGGTATGTTCAAGCAGGACAATGAATAAGGATGACCAAAGAAGAATTGAAGAAGTTGAATTATACTTTTTGTGAAGAATATTAAACATACCATGGATTACAAGAAGAAAGAATAAATTTGTCTTGAAGAAAATACTAGAATGCCCTTTAGAGACGTGAATGACAAGACTTTGTCTCAGGTACTTTGGACATATTTTCAGGAAGGACATCATGCTTGGTAAAGTAGAAGGTCAGCAGAAAAAAGGAAGACTCACAGTGAGAAGGATTAACACAGTAGCTGCAACAATGGGCTCAAATACAGCAATGATTATTATATATAGCATGCAGGCCTGGACAGTGTTTTATTCTGCTGTACATTAGGTAACCATGAGTCAGAACAGAAATAACAACAACAATGAAACCATCACCATATACTGAGATAATGAACATACCCATCACTCCCTAAATATTATTATTGCTCCTTGTAGTCCATATTTCTTCACTCTATCCCACCTCTATTCCCAGACAACCACTGATGTGCTTTCCATCACAATAAGTATGCTTATATTTTATAATCTTTTATGCAAATAGAATCCAGATTTTTTATTTTCTGGATTACTTCAACCACCATAATTATTTTAAGATTCTTCCATGTTGCTATATGCATCAGTGTAATAGTTCCTTATCATTGCTGCATATTGTATTGATACACCATATATATTTTTTTTTTTTCTTTTTTTTTATTAGGATTTGGGTGAAGATTTACAGAGTAAATTCACTTTTCATACAGCAGTTCACATATACTTTGTCTCATGTCATTGACCAACATTT
>NW_006922351.1:613976-614976 GCF_000298275.1 Orycteropus afer afer
TTCTGTGTCTGTGTTAATTGGTTTCCCTTTTCTTTGTTGAAGAGGGTCTGTGCAATCCTTCTGCCTAGTCCGCCATCTTGCCCCGCCTCTCTACACCATATATTTTTTATTCAGTCATATATTGATGAAATTTAGTTTACAAATAAAACTGTAATCAATATTTGCATACTATTTTTATGTCATTCATTATTTTAGTCATGTTCTCAGAAGGGACCATTCTCTGGAGAAGGATGTCATGCTTGGTAAGGTGGAGGGTCGACAAAAGGGGGAGGCCTTCAACAAGATGGATTGACACAGTGACTGCGATGATGGGCTCAAGTTTAGCAGGGATCGTGGAGCTGGCGCGGGATCGGGCAGTGTTTCATTCTGCTGTGCATGGGGTCGCTTTGAGTTGGAGATGACTCGACAGCACCTAACAACAACATGTTTATGTCAACGAATGTTTTTGTTTCCTTTGTAAGGCAGTGGAATGTGCACGACATTACATAGACACACATTTTACTTATTAAAGTGCCAATCTATTTTCCAAAGTAACAATATCATTTACATTTTCACCAGAAGTTTTCAAGAGTTGTAATTTCTCCACATTCTCACCAATGCTTGGATGACCAGCCTTAATAATTTTTGCTATTGTTAATAGACAGGTGGGGTATCTCATGATTTTCATTTTTGCTTTCCTAGTAACAAATTATGTTGATCACCTTTCTATGTACTCACTTGATATCCATAACTTTGAGGAAAAGTTCAAATCTTTTCCACATTGAGGGAGGTTGTTCTTTATTTTTTAAATTTTTGTATGTAAGATATCTTATTGTTGTTAGGTGCCCTCCAGTCATTTCCAACTAATAGCTACCCCAAGTACAATAGAATGAAACACTGCCCAATCCTGCGCCATTCTCAGAAATGTCACCATGCCCGTAATTGTAGCCACCGTGTCAATCATATATACAGTGATATACATATTGTAAGATATATATATATATATATATATATACACACA
>NW_006922351.1:615334-618775 GCF_000298275.1 Orycteropus afer afer
TTTTGATTAAGATCTTTCTGAATACTCAGTTCGACAGAAGCTGAGAGGTCTTTCCACTCTGGTTACTGGGATCACAAACTTTTCCCAGTCACTTGTATGAATTCTGCTGATTTTAATACCTGCATTTTTTGTTTGGTGTTTCTTTTCCCAGCCTAGGTAGTTTCCTTATACACATACTGACCACTATTCAGTTGAAGACTTGATGGAATTCCTGAGTCCTTCTCTCTTAGTCCCTCTTTCTTCTCTCTGCTGTTTAGTAATCTGCCCTAGGGATTCTAGCTGCTTCAGCCTACGATTTTTGAAATTTTTTTTTTTCCTTGATTTAAGAAGATCACTGGGCCATGCTTGGATTCCCTATTACACATTGCCTAAAAAGGTCAGTCTGAGCAATAAACTGGGGGCAATTGACATGCTAAAATACTTTCTCTTTTCTCCTTGGTCTTCTTGACTGTCTATGTTTAAAGATTGAAAATTGTTTTATGTATTTTGTTCTTTGCTTTTTATTTTTATTTTTTAAATTCTTCAAGGCAAGAAAATTCAGTCTTTTTCTCCATCACAAATGAGAACAGAAATCTACAATTATCTTCCTGTGGGTCTATACCCCTTGATGAAATTTAAATCCCCTGCAGGCAGAGAATCCAATTCCTATTTGGTATTAAAACATCTTTGTTGAATGAAGTGAATGTATTTGCTCTAGATTCATGGGATTTATTTGGACGTGAAAATACCCCCTTTTATCTGATTTTTCTGTTTTAACTCCAACCTGATCTATTTGAGATCTCTAAAATAATTAAAGAAGCAATAAATACAATCTGTAATACAAATCTTTTACACACTGCTGAGTGTTTACTTGCTTTCTTTTATTCCTTGTTGATTTTAACTTACTCAGCTCAGCTTTGAAAACAAAGCAAGGGGAATACAGTTTCTCCCTTCCCAGAGTTTATAGTTTAATGGGAATATAGTCTTGAAAAGATTATCAAAGTGTGATAAATCATGAAAATGAAGAACCTTGCCTGTGGAAGATAGCATAAACTAGGGTATGTGATTGTTATTGTTAATTGCCATAGAATCAGTTCTGACTCATGGTGACCTCATGTGTGCAGAGTAGACATGTTCCATAGGTTTATGAAGACTGTGCCCTTTAAAAAGCTGACTGCCAAGCCTGTCTTCCCAAGTGCCTCTAGGAGAGTCTGAACTTCTCCTTGTCTGACCCAACCACTTGTCTGACCCAAAGACTCCTATCTAGGATATTAAGGAGCTTTGGTGATGCAGTTCTGGTGGCATAGTGCCTAAGGCATTTGATTCCTAACCAGAAGGTTGGCAGTTCAAACCCACCAGCCACTCCACAGGAGGAAGAGTGGGAAATCTAATTCTGTAAAGATTTACCATCTTGGAAACACAATGGGGGTCACTGTGAGTTGGAATTGATTAGTGGAGAGAAAATGCACTAAATAGTAGAGTATAAATGTAAGAGACTTTGAAAATGCTATATTTTATTCAATAATATGTTTAAATTAAATTAAAAAAAAGTTCCTTCAGAATGCAGAAGATAGGTCCTACTAATAGACTGTAAAAATCCCTCTGTCAACAGAGATTTTGGGAAATTCAGTGAAACAGATACAAATAATGATCCTGGAATTATAAGCATCTGTTAGATTGAGTGAAAACATGAAAGGGAAAGAGTTCAGTGACTGGGGAGAATAAAAAAAAAAAAAAAAGCCAGTGGGGCCAAAGAGAAGCCACTACAAACACAAAAGATGTGAAGGAGAAAAAAAAAAAAAAAAAACTTCACAGAACCCACAGGCCTTAAAGACACAGGGTAAACAGATCAGGAGGATTTCAAGGTGAGCTAAAGTCTTTTGTGTGGAAGAAGAACTTACAAGGAAATGATTCAGATCTCCCATCGAATAAGCTGCTACAGAGTTTGGGAGGGAGTTAAGAGAAAGGGAAGAAAAATTCTCCATGAATAAATCAAACTCCAAATCAGATCCACGGCAGTGGGATCAAGTCCAAATTTTAGCAATGCTTTTGAGCACAAAGTGGAACTGAATCCTGGGGATTCAGGACCTGTGGACCTTTTCAGAGAAGGGCTGCCTTTTCTCCTTTGAGGCAGCTGATGGGTTTGAACTACAGGGCTTTGGTTGACAATCAAATGCCACCATCAGCAATCTGCTCCAAACACGTCCAGAGGCTACAACTGTCCTTCTCCCATGCCTGCATCACCGGATTATCTCTCTCACACTAAGCATAAAAAACAATCTTTAGCCTTCTCTCCTGGAGGTCACTTCTTGCATTAAACTCCTTTCTCTTACACAGGTCCACACTCAGGTGAATGAGCAGATTCTGCCACAACTCCCAGCTCACATGCTGTTCACTGATCATAATTAGACAAATCCTTTCTCAATTCCCGTATCCTCCCTTCATTTTTCTGCTTTTTCTTCCTTTCTATCTGATCATTTACCCCTCTATTTCATTGTCATCTTTCATTTTTGCCAAATCTTCATCCCTCTTACCCCCCACCTTTGTTTTCTCTCTTTTTCTTATATTCTATTTTCCTTTTTCACTATTTCTTATCATCCATTTTTACTCTATCTTTTATTCTCTCCTTCTCTTTGGCTTTCTTCTCTATCTCTCCCCTCTCTCTTTTTTTCTGTCTCCACTGGGAGGAACACATTAACTCTCCACTAGTCAACCTTATTTACTATATGGACCAACTCACCAAGCAGAATAGTAATAATGACAGCTCCTGCACCACAGGATCAATGACAGAGAGTAGACAAAAACTGTTTCTCCCAACTGCAACTCCTCTTCATGACAAACAGAGACCAGTATCCACATTCCCACCAGATACTCCACCAACACAGACAAAGCTGGAGAGTCACCCAGTATAGTCAAGCTAATAACCAAGGAAGTACAATTCTAGATATAGTAAAACAAAGTAAAATGTAAAACCAAGGTGAAACAAATCAGCCCATAACCAAGAAATAAAGACAACAACTTCAAAATGTCTAGGAGACAGCAGTCAATCTCAACTTAAACAAAACAACACAACAACAACAATAAAATAGAACAAGATAGTAGAAACAAGTGACCAAACTAAAGAATTAAAATTATATATATATTGACAAAATAAATACACAATTAGAAATCGTACAAAAACAATAGTTAGATATCTAGAAGATAAACTCTAAAATTATGGAGCTAGACAACATATTGGAAGGACCAACGACTAGACCAGAACCCACTAAAGAATGTATTTCCTGACAAGAAGACAAATTCCTTGACACGGGCCTATATGAGGAAAAATCAGAAAAAAAAAAGAATGAAGCAAATGAGGAAAACCTCATTTGGGAGGACATGGAAAGAAATAACATGCACTTAACTGGGATTCTAGAACAAGCAGAGACACTGAGAAAATTCTCAGAGACATGATAATAGAAA
>NW_006922351.1:619470-665528 GCF_000298275.1 Orycteropus afer afer
TATCACTATGGAAGTAGATTGCCCAACCTTCCTTCCGAGGAGTGGCTGGTGGGTTTGAACTGCCAGCCTTCTGGTTAGCAGTCAAGTGCTTTAGGCACTACACTACCAGAACTCCCGTCTATATAGAATAGACTGTTCTAAACTTAGGGAGATAAGAATTTACAACAGGGTATCCACAAAGAAAATTATTGATCCTTCTAACTAAATTAAGAAAGAAGAAAAACATAAGGATTTAGTAAACACAAGAGCAACAATACTGAAGAATAGAGGAAAAAATAGATGATAACAAAACGAACTCAGCATAGAAAAATATATGGAACTAATAAACCACCAACAACACAACAACAACAACAACAAAAAAAAAAAACAATAAAATGACATAAATAAATTCATACTCATCATTAATTACACTGATTGTGAATGGACTAAATGCACCAACCAAGAGAAAGAGTGGCAGATTGGATAAGAGAATAACAACTATCAATATATTCAGAGGCCCAACTTAGACAGAAAGATAAAAATATATTAAAAATCAAGGGATGTATCAAGCTAATATAAGCTCTGGTGGTGTAGTGCCTAAGGCATTTGAATGCTACCCATAAGGTTGGCAGTTCAAATCCACCAGCCACTCCTTGGAAGGAAGGTTGGGTGATCTACTTCCATAGTGATACTGCCTTGGAAACCCAAGGAGGGGTCACTATGAGTTGGATCCAACTTAATGGCAGTAAGTTATAAAAGAGAAGGAGTGGCAATATTTATTTCTGATAAAATAGACTTCAAGATGAAAATCAGCATAAGGGACAAAGAATGGCACTATATATTGTTAAAAGGGTCAATTGACAAAGAAGACATTACCATAATAAATATCTATGCACCCAATGAAAGAGCCCCAATATATATAAAGCAAACACTAACTGAATTGAAAGAGAAAGTAGACAATTCTATAATAGTGACAGGAGACATTAACACACCACTTTTGAGGAAGGGCAGTAGACCTAGAAAAAAACTCAACAAACATATAGAAAATCGCAGTAACACAATGAATCAGCTCGACCTCATAGACATATATAGAGGAATCCACTGAAACAAAGCACAATACACATTCTTCTCCAGTGCACACGGATCATTCTCCACAATAGACCATATGTTAGGCCTTAAAACAAGCCTCAATAAATTTAAAAATGTTAAAACACTACAAAACATCTTCTCATATCACAATGCTATAAAATTAGAAATCAATAATAGGAAGACCAAGGAAAATAAATAAAATATGTGGAAACTGAATAATACATTGCTCAGAAACTTTTGAGTAAGAGAAGAAATAAAATGTGTGTGGTAGTTAAGTTTGTATGTCAACTTGGCTGGGCCTGGTTGAGTGGCTGAGCAGCTGGAAGTAGTATTCCTCATGATGAGACTGATAATCAACTCCATGATGGAATCTACTGTGAGCAGCTGAGTAGCTGCCTTAGGGATGCGGTCTACTTCCTGTATATAAGTAGAAACCTTGAGGAATGGTATTTAGCTTATGGCATGCTTGAACCCTGCATGTAGCCGTGTTGTTGCTCAGCAGCCTGCCATGCTCTGCTGACTTTGGGACTTTCAATGGACTGAATTAACGGCCTGCTGTGTGGTTAGGTAGCATCGACACTGTGTCTTTTTACTTGTCAACCTTGGGCTTGTCAGCCTCAGCAGCCAGCAGCTGTCTGAATGAAGAAAAGCCTCTAGCTCCAGTGGGCCAGGAGCAGGAGGCAGAGCTGAAGCCCAAGGTTGAGGGGCTTTCACCCAGCCCCTAGAGCCTGGCACTTTGAACTCAGACTTAAAGCCTCCAAATTGTAAGAGAACAAATTCCTGTTTGTTAAAGCCATCCCATTTGTGGAATATTCTTGTCAAAGCTGCACTAGGTAACCAGAACAATGTGAAAAAAAAAAAAAAAAAATCCTAGAAACAAATGAGACCAAAAATACAAAACCTTTGGGACACAAAGAAAGCAATAATCAGAGGTCAATTCATACCAATAAATGCACACATCAAAAAAGAAGAAAGAATCAGAATCCATATCTTAACTTCACAACTCCAGAAATTACAAAAAGAGCAACAAAAGAAACCAACAAAAGTATCCAGAAGAAAGGAAATAATAGATGAGAGCAGAAATAAATGGAATAAAAAACAACAACAACAACAAAAAGAGAAAATAAAAAAGAAAAGAAGCTGGTTCTTTGAAATGATTAATAAAATCAACAAACCACTGGTAAATTAAACAAAGGTAAAGAAAGAAAAGATGTAAATAACATGAATAATAAATGAAATAGGCTACATCACAACAGAACAAACTGATATAAAAAAGATAATAACAGAATATTTTGAAGAATTGTACTCCACTAAATTTGAAAATCTATAAGAGATGAACAAATTTCTAGAAACTCAAGCCTTACTAAACTAACCCAGTCTGAGATAGAATACTTGAACAGACCCACAACTAATGAAGAGACTGAACAGGTCATTAAAAAAATCCACACAAAAAAGAGTTATGGCCAAGATGGCTTCGTTGGAGAATTCAATCACAAGTTCAGAGAACAGCTGACACCTATTCTACTCAAACTATGGCTGAACATAGAAAGTGATGGAATACGCCCAAACTCATTCCATGAAATAAGTATAACCTGGATACCAAACCAGGTAAAGACACTACTAAAATGGGAAAGTGTAGACAAATATTCTTCATGAATATAGACACAAAAATCTTCATGAAAATCTAGCCAACAGAATCCAACACCGTATCGAAAAATTAATTCACCTTGACAAAGTTAGATTTATACTATGTATGCAAGGAGAATGGTTCAACATCAGAAAAACATTCAATGTAATCTATCACATAAATAAAACAGAGGAAAACTGTCACATGATCATATCAATTGATGCAGAAAATGTATTTGATAAAATCCAACACCTATTCCTGATCAAAACTGTTAGCGAAATTGGAATGGAAGGGAGATTCCTCAACATAATGCAAAACTAACAGCCAACATTATTTTCAATGGAAAAAGACTCAAAGCACTCCCCTTGTGAACAGGAACCAGAAAAGGATGCCCAGTATCATCACTTCTATTCAACATTCTATTGGAAATCCTAGCCAAGGCAACAAGGCAAGAAAGAGAAATAAAAGACATCCAAATTGGCAAAGAAAAAGTAAAGCTATTTCTGTTTGCAGATGACATGATCCTATTGATAGAAAACTGAAGAGGCACAGCAAGAAAATTACTAGAACTAATAGAAAAGTGCAACAAAGTGGTAGAATACAAGATCAGCAAACAAAATTCAGTTGGATTCCTCCACATCAACAAGGAGATTTATGAAAACAAAACAAAACAAAACAACAAAAAAAGGAAAACAGCACCGTTAACAATAGCTACCAAAAAGATAAAATTTTTAGAAATAAATATAACCAGGAACACAAAAGACCTGCAAAGAAAACTACAAAACACCACTACAAGAAACTATAATTTGTTGTTGTTTTTGTTGTTGTTAGGTGTGGTCAAATCAGCCATGACTCCTGGTGACCCTATGTACAACAGAATGGAACACTGCCCAGTCATGAATTGTCCTAACAATCATACCTGAGCCCATCATTGCAGCCATTGTGTCAATCCATCTCATGGAGTGTCCTCCTATTTTTTGCTGACCGTCCACTTTTCCAAGCGTGACATCTTTCTGCAGAGGATGTTCTCTTTCAACAACATGACCAAAGTAGGTGCGACAATGTCTAGTCATTCTTGATTTCAAGGAACATTCCTGCTGTACTTCTTCTAGGACACATCTGTTCCTTCTCCTACAAATACATGGTACTTTGAGTATTCTTTGCTAACACCACAACTGAAAAGCATCAACTTTTCTTTGGTCTTCCCTATTCATTGACCATCTCTCACATGCGTATGAGGCTATTGAAAATACCGTGGTTTGGATAGGTGCACCTTAGTTTTCAAAATGATATCTTGCTCTTCAGCACTTGAAAGAGGTCTTTTGCAGCAGATTTGTCTAGTTCAATATGATGTCTGATTTCTTGAATGCTGCTTCCATAACTGTTGATTGTGGTTCTAAGTAATATGAAATCTTCAACAACTTCAATCTTTTCTCCATTCATCATGATGCTGCTTGTTGGTCCAATTGTCAGGATTTTTGTTTTCTTTATATTGAGTTATAATGTATACTGCAGACTGCATGCAGTTTTTAATCTTCATCAGTAAGTGCTTCAAGTCACTTTCAGCAAGCAAGATTGTGTTGCCTGCATATTGCAGATTGTTAAGGAGTCTTCCACCTATCTTAATGCTGCATTCTTTTTCATATAGTCTAGCTTCTCAGATGAGCTTCTCAGCTCATGGCCATGTTTTGGCTGAAGATATTGAACTTCTCCATCACTTCTTTCCACAGATGTAGTTGATCTGATTCCTGTGTATTCTATCTGACAAGGTCCATGTGTATAGCTGCTGTTTATGTTGAAAAAAGGCATTTACAATGAATAAGTCATTTATCTTGTAAAATTATATCATGCAATCTCTGGTTTCATTTCTGTCACCAAGATTATATTTTAACTACTGGTGATTCTTATTTGTTTCCAACTTTCACATTCCAATCACTAGTAATAATCAATACATCTTCACTGCATGTTTGGCCAATTTCAGACTTCAGAAGTTGGTAAAAATATTCAATTTCCTCATCTTTGATTTTAGTGGTTGGTGCCTAAATTTAAATACTAGTAGTGTAAACTGGTCTTCCTTTTATGGATATTATACTATCACTGACAGCACTTTACTACAGGATAGATCTTGAAACTTTCTTTGTCATGATGAATATGACACTACTATTTTTCAATTTGTTATCCAGCATAGATCATATAATTGTCTGATTCAAAATGTCCAAAACCAGTCCAATGAAGCTAACTCATTCTGATGATCGATCTTTATGTGTTCCATTTCATTTTGGACAACTTCCAATTTTCCTATATTCATACTTAGCACATTCTACATTGTGATTATTAATGAATGTTTGCAGCTTTTTCTTCCCATTTTGAGTTTTGCCCCATTAGCAGATGGTGGTCCTGAAAGCTTTACTCCATTCCCATCATTAAGGTCAACTCTACTTTGAGGAGGCAGCTCTTCCCCAGTCAAATTTTGAATGCTTTCTCACCTGAGGGGCTCATCTTCTGGGACTATATCAGACAATGTTTCAGGGTTACTCATAAGTTTTTCAAGTAATATATTAGACAGTGTTTCACTACTATTCATAAGGTTTTCACTGGTTAAGTCTTTGAGGAGTGCAAGGTCCCATCATTCTTCCCAGTCTATCTTAGTCTTAAAGCTCCACTGAAACCTGTCCACCATGAGTGACTCTACTTGTGTTCGAAATATGGGTGGCATAACCTCCATCTTCACAGCAAGATTTAAGCCACCATAGTATGACAAACAGACAGATGAGTGGTAGAGAAATTACAAGAGACTTACATAAATGAAATAACATGTCGTGTTCATGGATAGGAAGACTGAATATTGTGAAAATGTCAATACTATGCAAAGCAATATGTTTAATGAAATCTTGATACAGATTCCATCAGCATTCTTTATGGATGTGGAAAAACCAATCATTAACTTCATATGGAAAGGAAAGGGTCTTCAGATAAGCAAATAACTACCGAAGAAGAAAAACAAAGTAGGAAGTCTCACATTCCCTGATCTCAAAAACTTCTATAGTGCCATAGTCATCAAAACAGTGTAATATTGGTACAACAATAGATAAACAGACCCATGGAATAGAACTGAGAATCCAGAAATAGACACATCCATCTATGGACAGCAGATCTTGGATCTTTGACAAAGGGCCAAAACCTATTAAATGTGGCAGAGATAACCTCTTTAAGAAATGGTGCTGGCACAATTGAACATCCACCAGCAGAAAAATTAAGCAAGATTCATACCTCACACCATACACAAAAATAAACTCAAGATTGATCAAAGACTTAAATGTAAAACCCCAAACCATAAAGTTCCTCAAAGATAAAATATGGGCAAACCTTATTGTTGCTGTTGTTACATGCCATCAAGTTAGAAATGACTTATAGTGACCCCTCCTTGGGTTTCCGAGGCAGTACATTATGGAAGTAGATTGCCCCAACTTCCTTCCGAGGAGTGGCTCGTGAGTTTGAACCACCAGCCTTCTGGTTAGCAGTTAAGTGCAAACCTAGGGACCGTAATTTATGGCATAAATATGGAAAATTTTAGGCTGGGACTAGTAAACATAACCCAAAAAGTGTAATCAGTAGAAGACAAACTAGATGACTGGGACCTTCTAAAAATTAAATTTTTATGTGTTTCAAAAAACGTCTTCAAAAGAGTAAAAAGGGAGCCTACACATTGGGAACAAAATATTTGACTATGATATATCTGACAAGGGACTTAATTCTAAAACCTATAGAAAGGTTCAACATGTAACATCCAAAAGACAAACAATCCAATTCAAAAATTGAAAAGGAGATGAACAGACATTAAAGATATACCGGTTACCAAAAAACACTTGAGGGAATGCTTGTGATCATTTGCCTTAGAGAGTTGCAAATCAAAACAACAATGTATTATCATTTCAACCCAGCAAATACAGAAAAGTTCAACAAGGCAGAAAATTACAAATGCTGGCAAGGGTGTGAAGAGATTGGATCTCTCATGCACTGTTAGTGGGACTGTAAAATGGTACAGCCACTGTGGAACATGGTATGGCATTTCCTTAAAAAAATTGGAAATAGAAATACCATTTGATCCAGGAATTCCATTATTAGGAACATATCCTAAAGACATCAGATCCGAGATATGAATTGACATATGCACACCCATCTTCATCACAGCACAATTCACTACAGCAAAGAGTTGGAAATAACCTACATGCCCATCAATAGATGAATGGATAACCAAACTATGACACATTCACATAATGGAGTCCATTATTATAAAAAGTCAAGGAAAATTTTAGGCAGGGAAGGAAATTTACTTTGTTGGTTACTGGGAATAGGAGGGGAGGAGAGGGGAAATTTCTGACTAGTGAAGAGTCATGTGTGTATTTGTGTGAAGGGAAAGGCAATATAACAAAAGTGTGTGAACAGCACAATGACAATAGGAAAAAAAAAAAAGAAGACACAGAAACGTGCACAAAAGATATACATAGAGGCAAATACTATTGCATGCTCAATAGTGCTTTACCAGTGGCAGCAAACACTAGTCAATGGGTAAATGCGTCGACGGGTGAGAAGATCAGATGTGTGTAAGTGAACAGGAATATACCCATGGCCATGGATAAACTTGGCTGAAGGTATTCTTACAGGTGTATTTGAGCTACAAAAATATCCATATACATTATAGAAGTAATGGGGGACAGGGTTGGAGTAGCTTCTTAGTGAGAGGCAAACACCTTGGGGGAGAGAGTCACTGGGTCTGTGGGCTCAAGATCATGGTCTTGTGGGACATCAAGCTCAAATGGCAAAACATAGTACATAAAAATCTTGTTCTACATCCTACTTTGATGAGTAATGACCTGGGTCTTAAAAGCTTTCGAGCGGCCAGCTGAGATGCAACTATTAGTCTTTCCTCTTCTGGAGCAAAGAAGAATGAAGAAAATCAAAGTAATATGGAAATAGTTATTCCAAGGATATGATAGACCATGGGAATTTCAGCTTTCATGACCCTGAGACCAGAAGATTTAGATGGTGCCTGTCTACCAATGCAACCCATATGGAAAATAATCAAATTTGGAGAGCCTGCATAGAGGGGGATGAAAAATCTGGAACAAAATTCAAAAACACCAAAATGACCAGAATTACAGGTTGGATAGAGATTTGTGGAATCCCTACGACTATGGCCCAAGTTACCACTTGGCCCTGGAACTGGACTCACTTACATGAATTAGCTTTCAGCTAAACAGTAGAAAGAACTACAAGCAGAACACCTACCTCAGGGAGATGCACCCCCTGGATAAATCAATTATGAGACAGAAGAAAGGCAGCATTTGCATAGAAAAAAAGTTACATAGACACTAATGAATAGATATGAAGGACACAGGGGAGGAGTAGTTACTGGGAGAAGATGGGAGGAGAGCTTTTTATTGTTGGGATTGTAATCAGGGCCATGGATCCAAATGTGCATGAACTGTTAAGAGTAAATAAATCTGCTTTGTTAATTTGCACCCAAATCACATTTTTTTTTAAATTATCCCTTCATACAATTTTCATACACATTTATTTATATTATTTGCTTATTTTGTCAAAAAATTATGATTTCCTTGGGATTTTCCATGATAGATGAAATTTCATTTAATTCTTACAGACAGTATACTGAAGAAAAAAAATTATCACCATTTTTACAGATGAAAAAACTAGGACAGAAAGAAGTAAAATAACTTTTCTGGTGTCACAGAGCTTGCAAAATGTTGAGCTCTAGTCTGAACACAAGTCTGTGTACATAGATCACAGTTTTTCAACCTCGACACTCTTGGCATTCTGGGTTGCATATTTCTTTATCATGCTATCCTATGCATTGTAGCATCTTTAGCAGCATTCATGACCTCTCCCCACTTGCTGCCAATCACACTCCTCACTTATGACAATAAAAATGTCTCTAAAAGTTGCTAAAAATTCCCCTAGAAGGCAAAATTACATCTTATTAAGAATCATTGCTATAAATCAATTACTCCACCCATTAGCTTTCCATTAACTAACCTAAGCTTTTATGGTTGATTATTTCCATAATATGTTAAGTCACTTCCACAAAGCACAGACACATACACACACACACATACACACAAACATACACCGCTCAATACTCCCCCCCCCGACATATAACTATAAACTCCTTACCGCAGATTGAAATGATTCATTTTTACCTGAGAATTCTCTCAGTTTTCAGTTTTGTAATTGTTTTTTGGGAGTTGAAATATTTAACAATAAGGCCCTAAAAGAAAAAAAAAAAAAAAAAAAGAAGGCTGATTGCTGTCCTTGTCAACTGCTTAGGAAGGAAACTAATTTTGCAACCAAGTTCCTAATTATCATTTCTTTTTTACTAGAAATCATTTCAATTAGTCAAGCAACCTTGCTCTTTGTTACTTCCTCACAATGTTCTCTCCCTACCCTTCATCACTTTTTCTTCCTCTGTTCATACATTCATTCACTCTCTCTGTCTTTTTGTTGATCTCAATCTCTACCTCTTATCTCTATCTCTTTTTTACTTCTGTCTTGTTTTTACTCAACCCACATCCTCTATTTTCCTCTCCTTTTTCTTCTCTTCATCTTATTTTCTCCTTTTTCCCTGTGATGGTTAAGGTTATGTGACAACTTGACTAGACCATGATCCTTGGTGGTTGACAGATGTTATGTAATCATATTCCATTTAGTCATGTGATGTGAGTAGCTAATCAGTTGAAAAAAGAGTTTCCTTGGGGATGTGGTCTGTATCCAATATATATGGATGTTCTAGCAAAACTCTCTTTCTTGGTCCTGTATCTGACTCAACATCTTCTGAGCTCAAGTTCTTGGGATATAAGCCAGCAACCTGCCACTGGACCTGTGAAATTTGGGATTTGTCAGCTCCTGCACACCTGAGAACCAGCAGCCTGCTGTTTGACCTGCCAATTTTTAGTTCGTTGGCCCCTACAACCAGACAAGCCAAGAGATGCCTCCAGCCTGACATCTGACATACAGATTTGAGACTTTCCAGCCATTTCCTTGAAATAAATGTCTCTCTCTATACATATGCACTATGGTTTTGTTCCTTTAGAGAACCCAGCCTAAGATTGCCCTCCAGTTCTGCATAGCATTTAAATTCATTAATTTCAGGATCCATTTTCTCTCTCTCTTTATCCCCTTCTGCATGCCCTTCTCCTTCCCTGTTTGACTTTGTAGTTCCCTCCCAGTGTAGCTGTCCAGTACAGCCCTTAATGCTACTCTGTTATCTTTGACACCAACTCCCAGTCCCCACTGGAATGAAATTAGGACTCTTCCATCCTTATCTTCTTTCTTTTGTCCTGAAATATGTTTATTCTTTCGACCACTTGAGTGCCTTGCAACATTAGAGTAAGTGGCAGGAGCAAAGAACAGACTCCCTGAAACCAAAACTAAGTGACTAAACATCTTACAAGAGTAAACACATTTCTTGTCACTGATACTTTTTTTTCCAAATACATGCCAGGGGTGTTTGGAAATGCATTTCTCTATCCCTCACTTTTCCCTTGGCAAGCTGTGGTATCTGGCAGTATTTTTTCAAGAAAGTACTTATTTTTGAAAATCAGACTGAGCTAAAATTATCCTGATTTCATTGTAAAACCACAGACTTGAAGTTACATATTTTTCTAATGGCATGGGATGTGCCAAATGTTTTATAACTGCTCAGTAGAATCAAGCTGAATAAGAGGATAATATAAAACTGAAATAAAGCATTTATTTTAATTCAATGCTTTGTTACGCTCACCTCTTCCTATAAAAAAAAAAAAAAAGTTTTTCTATTTACAACCAAATAATGTGTAGATATTTACTCTGAACCTTGGGCAAGCTCTATGATAAGAAAAAAATGACTGATCTTAGAATTGATTGCAAAGCATCTAAGAGTATGGATTTATTTTGCACTGTAATATATACAAATAATTCAGAATTGGTTTAGAAGGTTTGGAGAAACAGTGATGTTAAAATATATATTGTTTCACTTCCACATTATTATAAAAAGTTTTTGGATAAATATTTAATTGTAAGAATACCATGATTTTTCTGCATAAACATGAGGAGTTACGCACCCAAAGCTTCTCTTTTGAACACTACTGGTACAAAATATCTTTATCTGGTTCATTTTTGTTTAGTGTTATTTTGTACAGAAATCATGTGCTACACTTTGTCCCATTTGCTTATCCCACTATGCAGCCACCTGCAGACTGATTATTTCTTTTTAAACAGAAGTAAAATCTCCACTTCCTTCCCTCCTCTAGGCAGCCACAGAATAAAAGCAGCTCATACAATGATGTTTTATCAAAATATGTCCCATTAACAATAACAACAACTTAGAGTTATATAGTGCCTTATCACACATACAGAAAAGCATCACTAGGCATTTTCTAAAATGGAAAGCAAGCATTTCCTTTTAGACTTCCAAAAATTCCTTATTTAAGAACAACAACAAAGACAAACTTGAACATGTAAACCAATAAGAAAAAAAAAAGGTTCTTTTCACTCTAAAGGTGAGACAGACTTCAAATGAAAATTTTCATTTCACTGTTTTATAAATGGATAACACTCGTAATCAGAGACCTAATAAGAAATGCAACTTGCTACAAACAGATTATGTCCTAATTTAAAGTACTGCTTACCTTAATCTAAATGCATTACTCAGTGCAATATTTCTTTAGCAAGCTTTTGAAGAACTTTCATTTATTACTACATTGTAATGTATTTTTTTTTTTTAATGTCAAAGTTAAGATGCTGTGCTTTTTTTCTTCTTTTTTCCCTGTATGAAATAGTATTTAACCAGTTGAGAATTAGTCTTCATATTTTAACAGTTGTCTTTTTTGATGGTCCGTAGTGCTGTGGCTAAAACTGAAAAAAAACTAATTGCCAGTGAGTCGGATTCGACTTGGGTTTCTGAGGCGGTATCACTACAGAAGTATATTGCCCAAACTTCCTTCCAAGGATCGGCTGGTGGGTTTAGGAAGGCTAAATAAATTAATAAATTTTGAAGCCTTTTAGTTGCAAAGTATATGATCTGTATTAGTATACGTCTCAATTTATAACAATTGGGAGACTTATAAATCCTTCTAGAACAGAAATGCAATGATATTATATTTATTATCTTTCATTTGGTCTTATAAACAGATAGACAGTTGCCATCATGTTGACTCTCACTCATTTGGACCTTATCTATGTACAACAGAATGAAATGTTGTCCGATTTTGTGTCATCTCACCATCACCAGCATGTTTGGTCCATGATTGTGGCTATTGTGCCAGTCTATCTCACTGAGGGTCTCCCATGCTCTTGCTAGCCCTCTACTTCACCAAGAAAGATGCTCTCCTCTAACAATTGATCGCCTAAGGCATTTGACGCTAACCAGAAAGCTGGAGGTTCAAACCCACCAGCCACTCCTCAGAAGGAAGGTTGGACAATCTATTTCCATAGTGATAACACCTCAGAATCTCAAGGAGGGGTCCCTATGAGACGGATCCAACTCCATGGCAGTGCATCAGGTTTTTTTTTTTTTTTTCAATTATGTGTCCAAAGCAAGCAAGTAATCCATGAGGTTCTTCTTGACTAATTTTGAAAATAAATTACCAGGCATTGTTCCTACCATGTCTTTGTTTGGAATCTCCACTGAAAACTGTCTATCATACATGATCCTGCTGGTATTTGAAAAGTGACATAGTTGCCAGCACCATGGAGGCAACAGGCAAGATAACAGAGTATAGAAAACTAACAGTTAGTGGGTAGTTATCTTTGGCAGATTTGATACATATGGAATCATGCATTAGATTATAGCCTTAATATGTAAAATTAACTTTATGATCATGAGGTTGCTATGGAAATTTTGTTTATAGTAAACAACATGGTCTTCAGAGTCAGGCATATCTGGTTTGAATATCTGACTTAACTATTTATGAACTATATAAGCTTAAAAATTTACTGTTCTTTGAATTTTTTTTAAGAAGTTTATGCAACTCAAAATATAATAATGATATTGTAGAGAATAATTTCGATACTATAAATGAAGACTTTAGTATGGTGTTTGAGATTGATTTATATTAAAATTAAAATGTAGCCCAAGATCAAAGGGAAAAAAAAATATCAGCTATCTTAAAATGTTCTCTGCATGAGATCAAATACTCAGATATTTGAAACAGGTCAGAGCAATCCAGAGAATATTCATATCCAGTTGACAAGCAAGTACTGATGCTCTGTGGTAGTTAAGGCTGTGTGTCAACTTGTCTGAGCCTGGTTTTGAGGGGCTGAGCAGCTGGATGTCGTTAATCCCCATGATGAGAAGTGGTAATCAACTCCATGGTGGAATCTACTGTAAGCAGCTGAGTAGGTGGTTTAGGCATGTGGTTTGCTTCCAGTATACAAGAAGTTTGAAGAAGGTCTCAACCTTCTTGGCACATCTGGATCCTGTATTTGGCCAAGTCATCATTAGTCTGCCATTCTGTCTGCCAGTCTTGAGACTATTTAACTAGTGGCCTGAAGTGTTGCTTGTAATCAGGATGGTGCCATTTCACTTCTTGGGTTTGTCAGCCTCAGCATCCAGCAGCTGCCTGAGTTAAAAGAGGCCTCCAGCTTCAGTTAGCTGGGAAAAAGCTGAAGCCCAAGGTCGAGGGGCCTTCACCCAGCCCCTAAAGCTGGCACTTTGAACTCAGACTTCTAACCTCTTACAGTGTAAGAAAATAAATCCCTGTTTGTTGAAGCCACACCTTTGTGTTATTTTCTGTTAGAGCAGCACTGAAAAACCAAAAAACCCAGCTCACCATTGTTGAGTCACTAGAGGACTGAAATAAGCTCCAATCCCAAATTTTCTTCCTCTTCTTCTTTTAATGTGATCAAAGAATGCAATGTAAAATTGACAGAAGGAAAAAGACTCAATTTAGTCCAGAGATTCAGAGGATATAGGGCTGAATGACAATATATAGACAAGTCATATTTTCAGGAAACAGTCTGTACTCTTAAAAGAAAAGGAAAGAGGGAGGCTTTTAGTAAAGCTGTCAAATAAAGTAAGAACTATGTGGAGATGAATAGATTTTCAAAGAACTCATGTACACAACTCTCAGTCATCCAAAAAGAAATTCTTAGCATGGCTCTGGGCATTACTTCTAATAATGGCTAGGCCCAGAGAAAACTCTCCTTATTTAAAGATGATTATTCTAAAAGTATTCCACTGGACCTATGCAACAAAACAATATCAATGATTATGGAAAAGAAGAAGAAATGCCAAATATAAAAACGGACAGTTGTTGCCATAAATTGGTGCAATTGTTACCTAAAATTTTGCCAGCAGTTCATCAAAAATTAATAAAGTAAATGCTTTTATTAAACTGGAGTACAAAATAGAAATAAAGAGCTTTTAAAGATATAGTCAGGCAAGAGATGAAAATGAAGGAAGTGTTAGCAAACATAAAAAAGATGAAGAAAAAAAAATATTAAAAATACTCTAGAATTGATGTAGCCAATGATAGAATATAGCTAAAAAAATATAGAGAAACACATTAAGAGAAGCAAACAAAATGAAATTAAAGTAAATGAATAAAGCTCTAGAAGATTAAAGAGTGAAATGGCATATACACAACTCTTTGCAATATCTTTCTCATTAGTTTAAGATTTTTTTTTTTTTTTTTATAAATACAAAACCGCTGCAGTCTACTTGATTCCAACCCATAGCAATTCTATAGGACAAAGTAGAACTGTCATCTAGTGTTTCCAATGCAACCACTTTTATGGAAGCTATCTATCACATCTTATTCTCCTGTAGAGGCTAGTGGGTTTGAACTCCTGACCTTTTGATTAGCAGCCCAGTGTAGCACGGGAAGTGACTTAAGTGCATCTATGTGAAACTGATTAAGTGCCCTGTTACAATGATCCAAAGAAATATTACGAAGAAAGAGAACAAACTGAGGGAGCCAGCAACCCACATACATGGAACATTCTCTAAAATATAATATTAAGTGAGACAGCAAGATGCTTACCTATGTTTTTATTATACAGACTGTATTGTGGTATGTGTATGTTTATGTTTTTAAGTATTTTCTTTTGTGAGCATGTATTATTTTTACCTTTGTAAAACAAGACTGGTAGTGCTGATTGCCTCAGAGGATGGAAATAGGTGGACAAAAATGAGAAATAGTAGGGAGATAATATGTTTAACCTCTTTTAAATTCTGTAATATGCAAATACATTAACTATTAATAAATGATGCGAGGAAAGTAAAGTATAGGGAGCTTTTTTAATGAACAAAATTTCAGAAACTTTTATAGGTTAGGACTATGATTAAAATACACCAAATGTGAACCCCTTGAAAGAAGGGTTTCTGTGTCACTCTTTATGTATTTCCAACTTCTTGCCTAATAATGAAATGTCAGTTTACCTCAACCACATTTATGGGAGGTCTTATTGTCGATGCTATGGTATTATAATCAATGCAATATATATAATATTTACTGTATACTCAATTTTCAGTCTATTTTTAATGCTCATAATACCTACAAAATTATGAGTCACAAATTGCTTCCAAGAGCTCTGGTGGCAAAGTGCCTAAGACATTTGACTGCTAATCAGAAGGCTGGTGGTTTAAACCCACCAATTACTTCCTGGAAGGAAGATTGGGTAATCTACTTCCTTAGAGATACCACCTCAGAAACCCAAGGAGGGGTCGCTATGAGTCGGATCAGACTCCACAGCAGTGAGTTTTTTGGTTTAATCGTCACCAAGGATCCGAAATATCACATCCAAAGATCTCATCCATTATTGCTTTGCCCTAAATTTCTCGCAACTTTTAAATTAATTGACTCCTTTTTCCTGCTGTCAGTGTTCTCTTCCAGATCTGCATACTTCTCCTTATTCCCACTCTAATTCTACCTGGACTGCTTCAACCTTTTGCTAGCTCCTCCTTTCTTCTTGCTCATTAAATATTCATAGTTCCCGATTTTATATCTTTCTCTTCTCTTTCCTAATGCTATACATTCTCTTTGGGTGAATGTTTTATTCCCACGGATTTTACTAATGTGTACATGAATATAATTTCCCTGATCTATTAAACTACCTAACAGAGTTTCTGCCTCAAATTCCTTCTCGTAGAACTTTCTTTTCTCTGCACTTGTTCTGCTCTTTAATCTACTACCATTCCAACTGGTTAACCAAGTTCTGACTTTTCTACCTCCTAAATGTCTTTTGAATGTATCTCTTCCTCTCAAAGCCCTTTAGACACCACCTAAATTCAGATTGTTTTCATACTTTGTCTGAATAATAACCACATATGTACTGAAACTTTTGGTCTTTAAACTAAAAACCAAACTGTTTTCATGTGACTCAATTTTGACATATAGCAACCCTATAGGACAGAGTAGAACTGCCTCACTAGGTTTCCAAAGCTGTAATCTTTACAGAAGCAGTCTGCCACATCTTTCTTCCTTGGAGTGGCTGATGGGTTTAAACTTCTCAACTTTCAGCCAACCACTTAACCACCGTGCCAACAGGACTCCTTTGTAACATTTATTCCATTCTAAATTGATTTCCCACTTTGCCATTTCTAGGTTTTCTACTGTGTCTTCCATTTTGTCAACCAATGTCACTTTCATGTATGCAAAATTATTCTCTGTTAACTCCTTCCATTAACAATTTTGTTTTCTTTATATTTCTAAGGCTAAATTCAAATACTTCAAATATGCATGTAAAACCTTCTATAATCTGACCTCAAATTATCCTATTTTTTAAGAGCTCTCATTTCTTTCTTTTTTTTTCTTACAATTTATTTTATTGTTGTTGTTGAGAATATATGCAGCAGAACATATGCCAGTTCAACAGTTTCTACATGTACAATTCAGTGACATTAATTATATTCTTTGAGTTGTACAGCCATTCACACCTTGCTTTTTCAAGTAGTTTCTTCCCCATTAAAAAAAAACTCACTTTCTCCTAAATTTTCTACCTAACCTTGTGAGTGACTGCTGTCAGTTTGACCCCATACAGTTTGATCTTAAAAAAGCACAATGATCATGGCAGATGTTCTTTACTAGAAAAGCTAAATTATTGTTAGGTTTTCAGAAGACTTCAGGGGATGTTTTTAGTTTAATGTTTCCGGTTTAAAGATTTTATCAGGGCAATAGTCTCAGGGATTGATTCAGCTTCTGTAGCTCCACAAAGTCAGGACTCCATAAGAATTTGAAATTCTGTTCTACAGTTTCCCCTTTTTGATCAGAATTGTTCTATAAAATATTTGATCAAAATATTCAGTAATGGTACCTGGGAACCATTCAGTTCTGGTTTCATAGCAAAAGTTGTTTAGGGAGGCGATTAACCACATTGTCTATTCCCTCCACCTATTTCTGACTGTTTTGTCCAAAAGTTCATTGATCCAGGTAAATAAAGATCAATTTGTTGTAATTTGGCTTGCAAATTTTTGAGACCTCACGTGATACAGAATGAACTTGGAGGTATATGGCAAGCACTACATACAATATTCATTTGATTAACAGGGATGTCCCATGAAACTATGACCCTGAACCTCTAAACAAAGGAATCAAGGCCCATGAGGTGTTTCATCATACATAATCAAACTCAGCAGCTGCTCTTTTTGTGTGCTTGTTTGTTTTTGTCATAGTTGTAAACATATTTATCACATATTTTAGATCATCTTCTAACAATGCATTTTCATACTCAATGACTGGGTTGTATAGCAGACTCAACTAAATTTAAGAGACATTTAATGACCTATTTTGAAAAGATTATATTGAGTGATTGAATGATTTGTCCAAGGTTAAAGAATAGTTGAGTAAAGATTAAAATCCATGTCTTCTTTGGAAAAAAAAAAAAAAATGATATATTACTAAAGACTTCAAGGGAAGCATTAAACTTAATTATGAACCATGCTACATTATCAGTCCTTTTGTATAAACTCTTATTCCAATTATTATAAAACATTTTATTTAGAAATAAACTTAGCAATGAGTAGAAATTCAGGATATTACATTTATATAAAGTTGGAAGTATAGTAAATCATAATTTACAACATTTTGACTATCAAATTTTCTGAATTAAGCCTTTATTTTTAATGAATAACTTCTATCCATTTATTTTTAATGAATAACTTCTATCTATCTATCTATCTATATAAAACATTGGAGACACTGCGACTCAGTCTTTTCTGCTTAATATGTTAAAGTATTTTTCTCTGTGAGTTCCTTAATGGAAGAATATGTGTACTCACTTGCTTTTCCTCTGTAGAATGTGGTTTAAGGAAGGTTAAAAGAAAAAAAAAAAAAAGCATAGTACATGAATGCATAAGTTTACCAGTATCGTTAGTCATAAAGGAAATGCACATTAAAGCTGCAATGATATACCAATATGCAACCATTAGGATGGTTGTTGTTGTTGTTGTTGTTATGTGCCGTCGAGTTGGACCGGACTCATAGTGACCCCTCCTTGGGTTTCCGAGGCAGTATCACTATGGAAGTAGATTGCCCCATCTTCCTTCCAAGGAGTGGCTGGTGGGTTTGAACTGTCAGCCTTCTGGTAAGCAGTCAAGTGCCTTAGGCACTGTCCTATGAGAGCTCCCTGTTAGGATGGTTAGAATGACTAAAATGAAAAAAAGATTTCCCACACTAAATGTTGGGAGACCTGGTAGTGTAGGGCCTAAGGCACTTGACTGCTAATCAGAAGGCTGGTGATTCAAACCACTCCTTGGAAAGAAGTTTGGGCAATCTACTTCTGTAGTGATATGGCCTATGAGTTGGGTCTGACTTGATGGCACATAACAACAACAACACTAAGTGTTAATGAAGAAAATGAAACAACTGTAAAATATGATGTATTTGGTAAAAATACAAAATGATATGGCCAGTTTTAAAGAGTTTGGCAATTTTTTATAAAGTTACACATACACTTGGCCACCACCTGTCTGTCAATTTGTCATACCATGGTGGCTTTCGTGTTGCTAAAGTTCTTGAAGCTATGCCACTGCTATTTCAAATAGCAGAGTCAAAGCTATGCCACTGCTATTTCAAATAGCAGAGTCAGCTGTAGTTAATAGATATGCAGCAGAAATTTCAGACTAAGACAGGTTAAGAAGAAAAGTCTGGCAGTGTACTTCTGAAAATTACCTGATGAAAACCATATGTATACCAACAAGATTGTCCATCTCACTAGCTTTGGACACATCATCGGGAGGGATCAATCCCTGGAAATTTACATCATGTTTGGTTAAATAGAGGGCCAAGGAGGGCAAGATAGATGCTTCCTAAGATGGATTAGTACAAGAGCTACAATGATAAACTAGAACATGCTGGCTATTATTTGAGGCAGGACTGGGCAATGTTCATTCAGTTGTCCACAACATCACCATGAGCTGTGATATAAGGCAAAAGAAGGTCCTGCCTGAGGTGGAAATGAGGCAGTCCTCTGGGGAGAAAGGTTTGAGTGAATGAAAATGGTTTATTGAGATACAGCACACCAAGAAGCCAGGGAACTTGTCCAGATCTGACTTCTCAAGCAAAAGCTCAGATAATGTTTTATGTTGTTGTTAGGTGTTGTGGAGTCAGCTTGACTCATAGTGACCCTATGACCCTTTTCACCTTTGGCAAGCAAGGTTGTGTTATCTGCATCACAGATTATTAATGGTTTTTCCTACAATCCTGATATTTTATAAGGCTTAGTAAATAAGGAAGTTATACATATCCATTATATTTATAAGAATTCCTGATGCATATGGATTGGGGTGGGGTAGGTGCTTGAGCAGCAAGCATTTGTCTTCATGCATCCCATATTCAAAAAATGGCAGTCTTAGCATGCTAGGGGCATGAGTTTTGGGGTGCACACATTGTTAGGTCATTTTAGGACATGGAACAAGCCTCTCTGCCTACGCTCTGTACCCAATCATGTTTGAACCAATCTGGTCTGGACTTTCCAGGTGTCTGAAAAACAATTTATGGGACGGTAGTACAGTGGTGGGGCATCCTGGAGCTGGGCTCTTTTGAACTTGTGCTAATATATTCATATCTATATTTATTGCCCTGTAACAGATGGAGTCAATCTTACAATAGGTAAAAAAAAAAATAGGTTATAAAATTTTGTGAAGTCTTGTTGAGGAAAACTTTACTTTGTTTTCTGACTATGCTTGTACTTGTTCTTCAGTAACACTTTCCAGTCACTGAAGGATACCATGCCACATTTATTGCTTTAGAATAATTTGGAATACATTTATTGTCATAAGTAGATTTATAGATGATTCTATTTTAAATCCATTTGCACTGATCATAAATTTATCATCTTCTAAATCTACTTCTAAATTAATCTGTAGGTGTATGACAAAGCATCTTTTTCTTTAAATTTTAAAACTCTCACATTGCATGATATAATTCAGCACTTAATTGAAGAGAGCTTTGTTGTATGGCCATAGTTTTCTTTACTCATTGTAGCTCCTGCCACATTCTATGTTTTTGATAGGCACGTCTGCATTTTTACTGTGTTCCTCTACACACAGCCTTCCAATGTTCATATAACTCATTATTGACAAAAGATCAGATATTCTACAAGTATTTTCTAAATTAACGCTTGAGAAGTTTTAACATCAATTTTTAATGTGGTATGAATTGTACAGAAGGGAAAAAAATAAATACAAAAGCATGGTGAGGTCAAAGCTCTGAATAGAAAGAGAGAGAGTTTGTCCTGGAGCATGATGAAAAGAGACAGAAAGAGAATGGGAGTGGTTGATGTTTCCAGGCCAAGCCCTAGCAGCCAGCTCTATTGGATATCCTGCATCAGTAGCCTCATGGACCTAAATTAAACATTTTGCTAATATACAATTCTCTTCACTTCATCTCATTTTACTTGGGTATTAAGTAAATCAGATGTAGGCAAACCTTTTGCCAAATTAGCAAGTAGCTTTCTAATAATAAGAAAAATGACCATTTGCAACATCCATTGAATCTTGTTAAGAATTATAGTGCATGAAGACCTTTAGGAATATTTATTAAAATTTCAAATTTCTGACAGTTGCAGCAAGGATTTGGCTATTGATACAACACTGGAGAAGTGAGACAAAAAGGACACTTCTAACTTTATAAATTAACTTAATCACTTGCATGAAGAAGAGGGATACAACTTTTTTTTTTTTTCAATTTAACAAAAGATTTACAAAATGACTGAGCCAGTATTTCACAGATTTTTTTGACATATGAAATTTTTATTTTCAAACCTAATTTTAGAATAATTTTAGAGATGCTTGTGATTTGAAAAATACCTAGCGTTTCGAAAATCGACAGGGACAATAAAATTATCATTGTTCTTTTGGATATATACAGAGTATAAAGTGAAGGGTAAAAAATATTTATATGCACATAATTTCCAAAGCCAAATGTCAATTTTAGCCTTGCAAGTAAAGGACTATTATAGTCCATTTTATTTTGTGTTGTGCTCAATTGCATTTTCAGCTTCCCATTCTAGTAAACAACTAATTCTCTCAATACTATTCACAGTGAGTTGAAGCCACTGCTCTTGCCTATTCAGCATCTCTTTTAATTTGTAAGCTGTTCCATAAATCTTTGTTGGCTTCTAGGGACATGAAGACTCCTATGATGAAGTAGCCAGCATGGTGGCTTAACAAGCTGAAGGTTAGCTTTTTCCCTCCATGCATCCTAGGGACCACTGTCTTATTCCTGGCAAAGTAGATCAGATTTTGAATTTCAGCCAGGGTAATTAGCACACTTTAAGATCTCAATACACAAAGCAGCATGGTCAGCATTAGCAAAGATGTTTTGTGAGTGTTTTCTGAGCTGTATAAAAAAGAAGAATGACCAGCTGCAGTAGGTCTTTGGGACTGTAATGAAAGTGACCCATTAAATACATTTCCTCCTTGGGGAAGGTTGTATGTATCTAAGCTTTGAGGGAGTAGCTTTATTATTTTCTCCCCAAATTTGTTGTAAAAAATGAGAAGAAAGAGATAATATGTCCTTTCCTTCTCTAGAAAGCTAATTCTCACTGAGAAAGTTACATTCCCTTGAACACAAATATCAACAAAAACAAAGCTAAAAACAATCTGTTAAAAACAGCCTTTCTGGTAGTCAGTCACTCTTAAAATGGAAAGTTGCTGTCCTAAAAGAAATCTCATGGTTAATTAGGGATGATAAGTTTATGGCTGGATGTCTGACACATTTGTTATCAACTTATCATAAAGGTTGCCTTGTCAGACTTTTTGCAACAATACTATAGAAAATAGGGTAACATTATTTGGAATTCGTGAGGGAGTTGTGATGAACACACTAAGCTTTAAGCTTCATGTTGGAAGAAATTCTCTGGAGAGTGGAATCGAACACTTCACTGGTTGTCTCCACCAAATTGTTCTCTGAGACAGATAAATCAAAGTTGTATGTGTCATCCACCATTTGTCTGTCAGTTTGTCCTCCTGTGGTGGCTTGTGTGTTCCTATGAATCTGAAGACTATGCCACTGGTATTTCAAACACCAGCAGGGTCACCCATGGTGGACAGGTTTCAGTGGAACTTCCAGACTAAGATGGCCTTGGAAGAAGGAAGGGGCCATCCACTTCCCAAAGATTTCCTCAGTGAAACCATTATGAATAACAGTGAAACACTATCTGATATGTTACTGGAAAACTGTATGAATAGCCCTGAAACACTGTCTGATATAGTGCCAGAAGATGAGCCCCTCAAGTACAAAAGTACTCAAAATACGACTTGGGAATATCTGCCTCCTCAGAGTAGAGCTCACATTAATGATATGGATTGAGTAAAGCTTGTGGGACCTGCATTTGCTGCTGTGTTACAACTCAAAATGAGAAGAAGCAGCTGCAAACATCCATTAATAATCAGAACATGGAATGTATGAAGTATGAATCCAGGAAAATTGGAAGTTGTCAAAATGAAATGGAACACATGAAGATCGATATCCTAGGCATTACTGCATTAAAATGGACTGGTTTTGGCTATTTTGAATGAGACAACCATATGATCTACTATACCAGGAATCACAAATTGAAGAGAAATGGTGTGTCATTCATTGCCACAAAGAATGTTTCAAAATCTGTCCTGAAGTACAATGCTGTCAGTGGTAGGATAATATCCATACAACTTCAAGGAAGACCAGTTAATACTAATATTAGTTACATTTACTCACCAATTGCCAAAGCCACATATGAAGAAAATGAAGATTTTTACCAACTTCTACAGTCTAAAATTGACCAAACATGCAATCAAGATGTGTTGATTATCACTGGTGGATTGGAATGCTAAAGTTGGAAACAAAGAAGAATCACCAGTAGTTGGAAAATGTGATGTTAGTGATAGAAATAATGCTGGAGATCACATGGTAGAATTTTGAAAGACTAATGACTTACTCATTGCAAATATCTTTTCTCAGCAACACAAATGATGGCTATACATGTGGCTTTGCTAGATGGAGTACACAGGAATCAGATTGACTACATCTGTGTCAAGAGGCAATGGAAAAGCTCAATATCTTCAGCCAAAACAAGGCCAGGAGCTGACTGTGGAACAGACCATCACTCCTATACAAGTTCAAGTTGAAGCTGAAGACAATTAAAAGAAGTCCACAAGAGCCAAAATATGGCCTTGATTATATCCCTTCTGAATTTAGAGACCATCTAAAGAACAAATTTGATGTATTGAACCCCAGTGACCGAAAACCAGACAAATTGTGGGATGGAATCAAGAACATCATCCATGAAGAAAGCAAAAGGCCATTAAAAAAAAAAACAGGAAAGGAAGAAAAGACCAAAATGGAGGTTAGAAGAGATTGTGAAACTTCCTCTTGAATGGAGAGTAATTAAAGCAAATGGAAGAAGTAACAAGATAAAAGAGCTGAACAGGAGACTTCAAAGAGCAACTTGAAAAGACAAAGTCAATTATTATAATGAAATGTGCAAAGACTAGGAGTAAGAAAATCAAAAGGGAAGAACACACTCAGCATTTTTCAAGCTGCAAGAAGTGAAGAAAAAAAAGCAAACCTTGAGTTGCAATATTGAAAGATTCTGTGGGCACAGTATTGAATGATGCAGGAAACATCAAAAGAAAATGAAAGAACACAAAGAGTCACTGTACCAAAAATCATTGGTCAACATTCATGCATTTTAGGAAGTGGCATCAAGAACCAATGGTACTGAAGGAAGAAGTCAAACCTGCACTGAAGGAAATGGCAAAGAACAAGGTTCCCAGAATTGACATGATATCCACTGAGATGTTTCAACAAATGGATACCATGCTGGAGTTATACACTTTTCTATGCCAAGAAATTTGAAAGACAGCTACCTAGCCAACTGACTGGAAAAGATCCATATATGTACCCATTCCAAAGAAAGGCGATCCCACTAATTGTGGAAATTATTGAACAATATCATTAATATCACACACAAGTGACATCTTGTTAAAGAGAATAAAAAAATGGTTGCAGCAATATATTGACAGGGAACTTCTAGAACTGCAAGCTGGATTTAGAAGAGGATGTGGAAAGAGGAATGTCTTTGGGATGTCAGAGGGATCTTGGCTCAAAGGAAAGAACACCAGAAAGAGGTTTACTTGTGTTTTATTGATTATGCAAAAGTAGTCAATTATGTAGATCATAACAAATTATGGATAACATTGAGAAGAATGGGAATTCCAGAACCCTTTATTGTACTCATGAGGAACCTTGACATAGACCAAGAAGCTATTGTTTGAACAGAACAAGGGGATACCACATGATTTAAAATCAGGAAGGGAGTGTGTCAGGGTTGTATCTTGTCACCATTCTTATTCAATCTATATGCTGAGCAAACAATCAGAGAAACTGGACTATATGAAGAAGAATGTGGCATCAGGATTGGGTGGAGGAAGACTAACAACTGGCAATATGCAGACAACACACTGCTTTCTGAATGTGAGGATGACTTGAAGCACTTACTGATGAAAATTAAAGGCTTTAGTCTGCAGTATGTATTACATCTAAGAAGTTCTCGTAGAGTAGTGCCTAAGGCACTTGACTGCTAACCAGAAGGCTGGCGGTTCAATCCCACCAGCCACTCCTGCGAAGGAAGATGGGGCAATCTACTTCTGTAGTGATACTGCCTCAGAAACCCAAGGAGGGGTCACTATGAGTCGGGTCCAACTCGACGGCACATAACAACAACAACATGTATTACATTTTAATGTAACGAAAACATAAATCCTCAGAACTGGACCAATAAACAGCATTGCAATAAATGAAGAAAAGATTGAAGTTGTCAAAGACTTCATATTACTTGGTTCCACAATTAACACCAATGGAAACAGCAGTCAAGACATCAGAAGACATATTGCATTGGGAAAATCTGCTGCAAAAGACCTATTTAAAGATGTCTCCTTGAAGACTAAGGTGCACCTAACACAAGCCATGACGTTTTTGATTACTTCATATGCATGTGGAAGCTGCTTTGGTAATGTTGTCAGAGGGGACCATTCGCTGGAGAAAGATATCATGTTTGGTAAAGTGGAGAGTCAACAAAAAAGAGAATTCCCTCAATGAAATGGATTGACACAGTGGCTCCAATAATGGGCTCAGGTATAGCAGAGATCATGAGGCTGGCACCGAACTGGGCAGTGTTTCATTCTGATATACATAATGTCACTATGAGTCAGAGATGACTAGATGGCACCTAACAACAGCAACAACATATCCATGTGGGAGCTAGACGATGAACAAGGAAGACTGAAGAAGAATTGATGCTTTTGAGTTGTGCTATTGGCAAAGAATACTGAAAATAACATGAATTGCCAAAAGAATGAACAAACATGTTCTGAAAGAAATGCAGCCACAATGCTCCTTGGAAGTGAGAATGTTCAGACTTCATCTCATTTACTTTGGTCATATTATTAGAAGGGACCATTCCCTGGAGAAGGATATCATGTTTGGTAAAATGCAGGGTCAGGAAGAAGGGGAAGATCCTCAACAAGATGGATTGACACAGTGGCTGCAAATGATGAGCTCAGGTAAAGCAAATATTGTGCGGCTGGCACAGGACCAGGTAGTGTTTTGTTGTGTTGTACATAGAGTCACTATGAGTCAGAGCAGACTTGGCCATTTTTGAAAATGAGTTCCTTTGAACAGCACATATAAGAATAACACTTCTATTTTGATTTTATTATGTATATATATTTATATATATATATATATATATATATATATATATATATAAACAATGTGTACCATAATATGACGTGAGAGACTGTATATAAATGTTATATATATGTGTGTGTGTGTGTGTGTGTATATGTATGTGTGTATGTATATACACACACACACACACACATACATATACATACAGGATCTGTAAAGACATTTTTGCTTTAATGTTTGTCTATATTAAAAAAAAAACATGATTACAGTGTCTATTATATCAATAGCAAATGCCTGATCAAGTGCACCTTTAAGGTAGAGAAATTTGAAACTCTCTGGCTTGGGACAGTATGTATTCGTATGTGGCAACAAGTAATATACAGTGGAAATAGCTAACAAAACCATTTCATTAAAGTTATATCTCATTCAGTTTTAAATCATGCTCTTTATTTATTGGCCTTTTTCACACCATATTCTTTTTCAAGAAAGTACTTTATAGATGCTCTAAGTTATTAATTTGAATGAAGAGAAGCAGGGCAAATCCTCTTGATATATTTTTGCTTATTCCTATCCATTTCTTATTAACTTCTTGACTTAGTAGTGGGAATTACTGATCCGTGTAGTGAAGACGAGAAAAAATGTCAGTCTATCAAATTAGAAAATATACATCAAAAATTAATTTTCAATGAAAGCCAGAGCAGGTCACACACCACACATTTTTTATTCTTCAAACTCCTGAATATGGTTACTGCTACCATTTTTTTCCTTTATGAACAAAGAGCAGGTCCAAATGTTAAGGTTATGACAAGCTTAATTATTTGTCTGGATCATTCCTTTATGTCTGAATCTAAAAGTAAATTAAACCCTATTATGAGGGCATGTATAAGGAGCTCTGGTGATGCAGTGCCTAAGGCATTTCACTGGTAACCAGATGGTTGGTGGTTCAAACCCACCAGTCGCTCTGTGGAGGCAAAATGGGGCAATCTACTTCTATAAAGATTTACCCCCTTGGAAACCCAGTGGGGGTCACTATGACTTATAATCAAGTCTATGGCATTGAGTTTGTTTTTTGGTTTTTATGAGGTTGTATAAGGAACTGGTTGAATAATTCAAGAATTAGCTTATTTTTTTGGCTTACATTTAACTTCTTGTTTTATGAAAGTAGTCAGAGAAGATGTGTTTCTGTGTGTCTGTGTGTGTGTGTGTGTGCGCATGCACATGTGATCACTTGTACCTACTATGTATAGAAAAAGTAGCCCAATGCACATGATATATTTTGCAATGATGGCAGAAGTCATCAGAGACATAAATGCAGTTGCTTTGAGTTAGAATATTTTGCAGATAAGTTAGACAAATTGCCTAAATAGTTAAAAAAGATGTGCATACTTATGTTTCTACAACTTGGATTTTCATCAACAGAAAGATGAACCTTGAAAGAGATATTTAGATTTGTTGTTTTTGTTGTTATGTGCTGTTCAGTCGGATCCGACTCATAGCAACCCCTCCTTGGATTTCTGAGGCAGTATCACTACAGAAGTAGATTGCCCAACATTCCTTCTGAGGAGTGGCTGCTGGGTTTAGCAGCCCTCCGGTTAGCAGTCAAGTGCCTTAGGCACTATGCTACCAGACTTCCCATTTAGATGTAGAATCAGATAAACACTCATAAATCAAAATAATCATTTAATTTACAAGTTTGGCAGGAAACAATCATTGTTTTGTTAACTTTATGAGAAATGATTTCATATATAATCTATGTGTATGTACAAACACAACTAAATATAGTTCTTACAGTCACCAATCTCCGGATCATTTATAGACAGTAATATTTTTGATATTTTGGTTTTTATCTTATTGATCATCAAGGTACTTATTCTCTATTTTAAATATTTTTATTCCTCATAAGTGATACGTGTCTGCTAAAGAAAATGATGTAGCACTAATAAGCAAAGGGAAGAAAATTAAAACATCCATATACTTCCAAAGACATCCGCTATGAAAATGTTGATCAGTTTACAGGAGCAATGTAGGATTGTGGTTTGAAGTTACAGAAATCTGTATTAAAAAGGTTGAGTAGCTAATGAGCTCCATAAATCTTGGTCAATTTACTTTATCAAGTTGAAACTCACTTTCCTCATCTATGTAAAGGAAATGATAATGACTAACCAGCATGGTTTTTATAAGAACAAAATTGAGAATATATAGATTTTATTAGCTACTATTATTTTTTGTTGAAAATGGTAAAAATTTATTTATACTTACGCACTTTAATTCTTTAAAAACATCATACTTTTAAGTACACTTTTTGATAATTTATCAATTTAATTAGCTCTTTATTTTGAAATTTTTCATGGCAAAAGAAACAGTTTAATGATAATTTTAAAAATACTTCTTTAGTAAGTGCTTCATTGTATAAATGCCCTGCCATTCATTTAGCCAAAGCACTCTTCTGGACATTTATTTCCAGTATTCTCTTTGTTAAGCCATACTTCCTTAAAAATTCTCATGGAAAAATTTTTGTAAATTTTAATGATCTCCCTGGGATTATTTTATTTTGAGAGATACATATGAGTATAAGTTTGGGAGATATTTCCAAATACACTCTAGAAACATTACACTAATTTATAATGTACACTCTCTAGCTGTTATGAAAATGTCCAATGGATCTATCATAACAACCTAGGTAGTACATAGAGTTAACGTACTCAGCTGCTACTCAAAAGGTTAGAGATCTGGGTCCACCTAGACATGCCTCAGAAAATAAAAAAGCCTGGTGATTTATCTACTTCCAAAAACTCAACCACTGAAAACCCTATGGAACAGAGTTCTACAGTGACAAACGGTGTAGATGAGGTGGCTATGAGTCAGAAATGACTCTATGGAAACAGTTTTTTAGAATATTTGGAAGCTGGTCTAGCCAGTTAGTAACATGGACTGATTTCAAGAGTTTTTCTAGTTTCTCAAAGAAATGTCAGAGTTGTTGGAGTAACTGGAATTTAGGAATCTGGATTTAAGTAATCTTTTAATTTGCTTTCTTTGTGTAAGGGATAGAAATCAGTAGGACCTTCATTTTCTGTTCTAATTTATTTTACACTTTATTTACTGTCTTCTGTGATTTGTTTTCTTCTGTTTCTTGTGGCTTTGCTGTTATCTCAGTACCTAGAACATTGATGATTCTCTCTTAATATTTAAATATTATCATTTACTGAATATATTATTTCATGCTTTTTTCCAGAAACATTATGAGAGTATCATAAACATATATTCTGACTAGATTTGGTTCGTAGTCTAAATTTTCATAAGAAGCCTATATCTGATTATATTCCATCAAACTCACAGTGGAATCTCAGTAGTCTGGCCAAGCTGTTGGACATACAGTCAGATTTATCATGTTATGAAATTTTCTTTAGACACCTCCAAATTCAGAAAATATGTGTTAATCTGTACATTGTAACTAGAAAGATAACTAAAAGCATTGCATAACTTATTTGCAACAACAACTTGCATGTGGGGAAGGAAAATAAGGTCTTAATTTCATCACAACTAGTTTTTAAATGCTGGAATTGTATCAACAGAATTAGCGACAGAATTAAACAAAAATTAGGGACCAAAATAGCACTGTTGTAGGCAGCCTATAATTTTATAGAATCTATTATTATTTCATCACTATGTTTCTGGGATTTTTGTAATCATATTTGTTTTAAATCTATATTCTGAATTATATTCTTCCTGACCTCACATAATTCTTATACCGTAATATGTATTCTCTCTTCTTAATCTTCTCTTTTCCCCTTCTCTATCAGATCTGCTATTATTATTTAAACATATATAAATCTCTACCATATGTAAAATGGGGAAACCAATATTTCTAAACAAATTTTCCCAAAAATCCTTTATTATAGATTATCATTACTGTTTGATAGTTTACGGAAACTGAAGTATAGAAATAGTAAGGGCTTTATTGACAAATGGCATCATTGCAGTTGAAATACTGAATTGTAGGATTGCAGAGTCTATGTTTATTTGAGTATACTGCTTGATACGTTGCCTCTCAAATGTATTCCTGTGCATATGAAATATATTAAGTTGCCAAGGAGCTGATTTTTCTAAGATAGTTCCAACCTTTGCCAAATATTTTTAATCTCCTGTTAAGGAGATCATGCCCACATAGCACTACCTGGTCCAATGAGTCATAGTTTTCTGTAATTTAACTATGTTTCATAACTAAGTCTCTTATGAGAGAGATTGTGTGGAGAATTATGCCAGCTGCAGATACATTGTGCTTGATTTTCTTGAATTAGCATGGAGGCTAAAATTCCTAGAAAATTGATGGTTGGTGGAGTTTACATAATTTTGGTCATATTAAGAACTTCCAGTTATTTAAACATAATTTGTCCCTTTCTGCTGTAATATCATGCTTTTTTTTGGGAAATGAAGATAACAGCTGAGGCCTAATTCATTTAAATTCTATTATACAGTCAGTGAGCAATATGATAAGTATCTCTTCTGTAAAAAAAGATCCTTTGAGGATGAGTCATCTATGCTAATGTAACTTATTAATGTATTCACCTTTTATAGACCATTAGAAATTCCCTCACGCATATTTTCTCATAGTAAATTAACTGTAGGTTTCTTAGTCATCCAAATGCATGCATTGTTTCACTTTAAGCTCAGATATTTTCTTGTACACATAAAAGGAGGAAGGCACTTCCAATTACACACTTCTTACTCTTTGAATTCACACCAAAATTTGTATTTGTTTCTATGAGGGACCAAGGTGCTATATATTACATAGATATGCACACATTCTTAACATATTTGCTCCAACTTTATTGAACAAAGGGTAGCTCATTCTGTTTAAAGCAACACTTTCACATAAATTCTGCATCTCATCTTTTTCCTCCATGTCTGGGACCTTACTCCATCAATTATTCCCTCTCAGAAGTGAGTCTTCAAACTCTGCATGTGTATCTCTGCTTTTTCTTCAACATGTAAATTCAGCTATCCTTATTTGAAGAAATAAATAAACAAAAACCTATTTCAATCTTTTCCTTTTAGTTATTATCTTTTTGCTTCTCTTCTTATACAGGTTCCTGGTTCCCTTCTACATATCTACCTATCTTTTTTCTGAGCATAATTTTCAACTTCTCAAAACATCATGCACAATTTCCAATATTACTTCTCTGTTTCCTACATATTCTGGCCACTGCAACCTGCCTTCTTCCTACATCACCTTACTGAAATTGCTATCTGTATAGTTTCCCTAATGGCAATTTACTTATTCAATCAAAATATTTCATATCACTTAACTTCTTTGTAGCTTTTGTCATGATTAGTCTTTCCATTCTTGAAAACATTTTTTATTCCTTTTCTTATTCCATTTTCTCCCAGTTTCCTATTCTGGTTGCTTCTCTTCTGTGACCTATATTGGATCCCTTACTTCTGCCTGCTTTTTCAATCACATTTTCCAAAGTGCTTTCTTTAGCACTTTTCCCACTGTTTATAATCTCCATAAGGAAATTCCATATATTCCATGGTTTCAACTACCATCTATATTCACTGCCATCAAGTCAGTCCCGACCCATAGCAACTCCTCCTTGGGTTTCCAAAGCAGTATCTCTATGGAAGTAGATTGTTCAACCTTCCTTCCGAGGAGTGGCTGGTGAGTTTGAACTGCCAGCCTTCTGGTTACCAGTCACATGCCTTAGGCATTATGTTACCAGATCTCCTTAAATCTCTCAAATCTCTCTTGAACATCTTCATATATAAGTTCTACAGGCACTTTAAATATTACACATATAAAACTTTCATTATTGTTATTGAATTCTAGTGATTTGATTTAGACTCACACAAACCATAAGACAGAGTACAGGAGTATTTAGACTCATACCAACCATAAGACAGAGAATAAGACAGAGTAGAACTGGCCAATAGAGTTTCCCAGGCTGTAATCTTTGTGGGAGCAAATCATCAGGTCTTTTATCCTGCGGAGCAGCTAGTGTGTTTGAACCACTGATATTTTGTTTAGCAGCTGAGTACTTCATCACTGTGTAATACTACTCTACCTATGTTCTCTAGCTCTGGTAATAAAATTCACATCTATCTAGTATCATAAACAGTACAGTTCAAGCATTGTTGTCACTTCGCTTTCTCTCTCCTGATAACTAATTTGGTCCTGAAATTTGATCATATAGACTTCCTTAGTTTTGCTTGAATCTGGCTCTTCATTCCATCCCTACTGCTATTTATTAATTAATTGTTGTTGTTGTTGTTATGTGCCATCGAGTCGGCCCCGACTCATAGCGAACCCCTCCTTGGGTTTCCGAGGCAGTATCACTACGGAAGTAGGATTGCCCAACCTTCCTTCCGAGATTAATTAATTAGTTAATTAATTTTTTGTCTTGGCAAAATCTTAAAACCTAAATCCTAAATCACATCCAATTTTCTAAAATGTTCACCCTTCCTCCTCTAATCTATTATTCATACTGCTTCTAGAATGACGTTTCTTATAAGCAATTTTGATGGATCATATCTGTCTCCTACTTCAAAACTTTTAATTGCCATCATCTCCCCCAAGCATTTAGGAAATAGTTCAAATTCCTCAGTGAGGCACACTTTGCTTTTTATGATTTGCTTTGTTTTATCTCTGGCCTGAACTCTCACCTCTTTTTCCTCATAATGTGTGCTCCAGCAATTTTGAGGTACTTGCATTTTCTCTGCATAATGTATTCTATTGTCCCATTGTGCCTTTGTAAATGCTAATCCCTCAACTTTTGTCACCATTCCCACTAATTTTTACTTGATTAATATATATTTATTTATAGAATAATTAACTGATATATTACCTCTTCTAACCAATTTTTTTATTAGCCCTGAATGTAGTTTTCATTCTACCCTCCTGCCCCACCCACTATTGGTTCATCATGATTTACTCATATCTCTAATATGATAAATACTAATCATCTATGTTCTTGTCTGTCTCTTCCATAAGAACATAAGTTCCTTGAAGAAGAGATCAGAATTGTTTATGTTGTTAATTATACCTCCACCCTAGCTAATCATCACCATAACAACCACAAATAACAATAACTCATATTTATAGAACACTGATTTAACCCAATGGCAACGGTTTGGTTTTTGGTTTCTCTGCAAAACTGAGTTCTAAGCTATTTATATGTTAAGTGATTTTATCCTCATAGAACACTATGAGATATAAACTATTAACCTACCCATTTAGAAGATGACAAAATTGAGGTTAAGTAATGGTCACACAACTCAAAATTGGAAGAGCTGGGTTTCAATGAAAATAACAACATTGCTGATCCCATGCTCTTAACAACTGTACTCCATTGTCTCTCTAAGTAATGAATGAAATTTTAGTAATGGACTTAGGTTGTTCATTGACTCAGGGAGTGCAGCAGAAGATTTATAAGAAAATATATTTTTAGACTTGTTGATTTTAAAAGAAATTATAATGCTATCACTAAAAACATAATCATTTCCAGGGCATTGCTTAACTTCTATGGCCTTTAGTTTCTTTATCTGTAGTATGAGAATGATGACAGTTATAATCACACAGTATTACTGTAACCGTTTAATCATTTGAAGTAGAATGAACAGTGTAAGACATAAATTAAGATCCTAATAAATATTAGTTCTTTTGTCTTCATGATCACAATCACTATTATTTTAGCACATATTCAGAGAATCATGAGGACTTTTTTCTAAAAGGCAAAATTGTATCTTTTTCTGGATACTGTCTGTTCTGGTTACCTAGTGCCATTCTGACAAGAATATACCACAAATTGGATCCTTGAACTCACAGTTAGGGAGGCTAGAAGTCTGAGTTCAAAGTGCCAGGCTCTAGGGGCTGTGTGAAAGCCCCTCAAGCTTGGACTTCAGCTCTGCCTCTTGCTCCCGGCCTACTGAAGCTAGAGATATCTCTTCACTCAGGCAGCTACTGGCTGTTGAGGCTGACAAACCCAATGTCGACAAATAAAATGGCACAGGCCTGATGTTACCAAACCAAACATCAGGCCATTAGTTCAAATCCATTGTAAGTCCCAAGGTCGGCAGAGCATGGCAGCCTGCTGAGCAATATGGCTACATGGAGGGTCCAAGCATGCCATAAGCTAGAGACCGTTCCCAAAGCTGTTTCTTATATACAGGAAGCAGATCACATCCCTAAAGCAGCTACTCAGCTGCTTGTGGTAGGTCCCACCATGGAACTGATTGCCAATCTCATCATGGGGAATAACTACCACCAGCTGCCCAGCCACTCAACCAGGCCCAACCAAGTAGACACACAAACTTAACCACCAAACCACCACACTATCTTACTATGTGAACATAAAAACAAGCCTCACAAAACTTTGGCATTAAGTGGACAAAGTTTGTTGTTGTTAGGTACCATTGAGTCATCTCTAACTCATAGCAACCCTGTGTATGGGAGAATGAAACACTGCCTGGTGCTGGGCCACCTCCAAATCCTCGCTATACTTGAGCCCATTGTTGTAGCCACTGTGTCAATCCATCTTGTTGAGGTCCTTCCCCTTTTTCATGGACCCTCCATTTCATCAAGCATGATATTCTTCTACAGGGAATGGTCTCTTCTTATAACATGACCAAAGTAGGTGAGATGAAGTTGGGCCACTCTGACTTCCAAGGTACACCTTTCCTTATTTTAAACCATGTAGTATCCCCTTGTTCTGTTTGAATGGCAGCCTCTTGGTCTATGTAGAGGTCCCTCACGAGAACAATAGTAAGTGTTCTGGAATTCCCCTTCTTCCTAAAGTTATCCATAATTTATTATGATCCAAACAATAGAATGTCTTTGCATAGTGAATAAAACACAGGTAAACATCTTTCTGATATCCTACACTTTCAGTTAAGATCCATATTGCATTGGAAATGATATCCCTCATTCCATGTGCTCTTCTGAATCCAGCTTACATTTCTGGAAGTTCCCTGTCAATATATTGCTGCAACCATTATTTAATTATTTTTAGCAAAATTTGACTTGCATGTGATATTAATGATATTGTTTGATAATTTCCACATTCTGCTGGTTCACCCTTCCTTGGAATTGGCACAAATATTGATTTCTTCCTATCAGTTTGCCAGGTAGATGTCTTCCAAATTTTTCTTGGCATAAATGAATAACTACTTCCAACACTACATCTGTTTGTTGAAACAACTCAGTGGGTATTTCATCAATTCCTGGAGCCTTATTTTTTGTCAATTCCTTCACTGTAGTTTGTACTTCTTCCTTCAATACCATTGATTCTTCATCATATGCTACCTCCTGAAATAGTTGGATATTAACCAAGACTTTTTGATACATATTCCTTCCTGCATCACTCAATATTTTGCCCATAAAAAACAAACAAACAAACAAACAAACAAAAAAAAAAACGCACTGCCATGAAGTCATATCCAACTCATAGAAACCCCTCCTTGGATTTCCAAGGCGGTATTGCTACGGAAGCAGATTGCCTCACCTTCCTTCTGAGGAGTGGCTGGTGGATTTGAACTGCCGGCCTTCTGGTTAGCAGTCAAATGCCTTAGGCACTATATCACCAGAGCTCCAATTTTGCCCATGTTGTTGTTGTTAGGTGCCATCGAGTCATTTCCGACTCATAGCGACCCCATGCACATCAGAAGGAAACACCGCCCCATCCCGTGCCAGCTCCATGATCCCTACTATACTTGAGCCTATCATTGTAGCCACCATGTCGATCCATCTTGATGAAGGCCTCCCCCTCTTTCGTCGACCCTCACCCTACCAAGCATGACATCCTTCTCCAAGGAATGGCCCCTTCTGACAACATGACAAAAATAGGTGAGATGAAGTCTGGCCATTCTCCCTTCCAAGGAGCATTTCAGGAGCACTTGCTCCAGGACAGATCTGTTAGTTCTTTTAGCAGTCCATGGTACTTTCAGCATTCTTCACCAGCACCACAACTCAAAAGCATCAACTCTTCTTCGGTCTTCCTTATTAATTGTCCAGCTCTCACATGCAAATGAGGCGATTGGAAATATCATGGCTTGTGTCAGGCTCACTATGGTCCTCAGGGAGACATCCTTGCTCCTCAGCACTTGAAACAGTTCCTTCGCGGTTCACCTTCCAAATGCTATACATTGTCTAATGTCCTGACTGCTGCTTCCATTTCCAGTTTGAGAAATGTCAAGTGTGCTTTTTTCCTCGTTTTCTAACTTCCAATATTTTCATGTTTCATTGTAATTCTTTACTTTTGAGATGCACTTTGAATTCTTCTGTTCAGCTCTTTTATATCAGCATTTCCTTCACTCATTTTAGTTATTCTCAGTTCAAGAGCAAGTTTTAGAGTCTCTTTTGACATCCATTTTGGTCTTTTCTTCCTTTCTTTTTTATTTAATGACCATTTGCTTTCTTCTTGTATGATGTCATCCTACAACTTGCCTGGACATTGGTGTTCAAAGAGTCAAATCTGTTCTTTGATGGTCTCCAATTTTAGGTGGGGTATAATCCTGATCCTGTTTTGATTCTCATGGACTTCTTTTAATTTTCTTCAACTTCAACTTGAACTTGCATATGAGCAATTGATGGTCTGTTCCAAAGCTCCTGGCCTTGTACTGACTGATAATATTGAGCACTTGCTTAATGGGCTTGTCATCAAAATAGCCATAAGCCTAGGATATAGATGAGGGTAAGCTTAACAAGATGGCATTGTACTCAACACAGATGATCTAGCTATCTTGCTGAATTCTTAATTGGAAATGACAAGCCTTCAGATTATTATCATAACTCAGGTGCATCACTCAAGAACAGTTTAACAAATTGATTGCATTGAATTTTTTCCGTTGTGTAGTGGTGAGGAGAGCAGCAAGTTGCCTTCACTGAAATATAAATTTATTCTACATGTTCATTGGCTTTTTCTGATTCTCATGTCATTTGTAAATATTGTTATCCATGAAGTATGAAAGGATTTATATTATGTTAAACCATTTTAGATGGTTTAAAATGAAAAAGCATTTGAAACACTAAAAAAAGTATGTTGTATTGTTGCTACGTGCTGTCGAGTTGGACCTGCCTCATAGTGACCCCTCATTGGGTTTTGGAGGCAGCATCACTACAGAAGTAGATTGACCAACCTTCCTTCCAAAGAGTGGCTGGTGGGTTTGAACTGCCAGCCTTCTGGTTAGCAGTCAATGCTTTAGGCACTATATTTATTGCCAATGGGGCTTATCTCCCCAATCAGCCTGTTAACAAGTATAAAAGAAGGTGGAGACTAAAATAACACCCAAACACTCTTAGAGGCCAGATTGAAGATATGTCTTTAGGTTGACTAAGCAAATGAGCTTGCTAATACTAAACCCCATCCAGTCCCAGGTCACAGAGTACCAGAGTAGATGTCTCCATATGAAATGGGCTGTCCTCATGTCTGCACATGATGTAGGACAAGAAGGAATAGAGGAGAACACTGCTCTCTGTGACACACTAATTCAAAAGAAAGAGAACAGGATAGACTTTGGTTGAGCATGTTCTTGTTATGTATCATTGAGTTGGCTCTGACTCATAGTGACCCTAAATACAACAGGACAAAACACTGCCTGGTCCTGCCCTATCTTCACAATTCTTGCTATGCTTGAGTCCATAATTGCAGTCACTGTGTCAGTCCATCTCATTGACGGTCTTTCTATTTTTCACCAACCCTCTATTTACTAAGCATCCTTCTACAGGGACTGGTCCTTGAAAATGGAACAAATATGCTAAAATGATATAACCCTGGCATATGCCCTTCCTGATTTTAAACCATGAAATATTCACTTGTTCTGTTGGAAAGACAGTCTCCTGGTCTATGTAGAGTTTCCTCATGAACACAATTAAGTGTTTTGGAATTCAGATATTTTTAATGTTATCCATAATTTGTTATACTTCACAGAGTCAAGTATCTTTGCCTATTCAATAAATCATATCTTTCTGGCATTCTTTGCTTTCAGCTGAGATCCATCTGACATTGGCAATGATATCCCTCATTCCACTTCCTGCTTTGAATCCAGCTTGAATTTCTAGAAGTTCCCTGTCAAAATACTGCCACAACAATTTTTGAATTATCTACAATAAAATTTTACTTGTCCATGTTGTTGTTGTTATATGTCATTGAGTCGGCCCCGGCTCATAGCGACCCCTCCTTGGGTTTCTGAGGCAGTATCACTATGGAAGTAGGATTGCCCAACCTTCCTTCCGAGGAGTGGCATAGAATCCTTCAATAATATAATTCAAGGCTAGACTATTTTCTTCAATTATTTCAGCTTGAGAAATTCTGAGCATATTTTTCCCTTTTGGTTTTCTAACTTCAGGTCTTTGCCCATTTCATGAAAATTATTTTCTTTGTCTTCTTAAGCTGCCCTTTGAAATCTGTTCAGCACTTTTATTTCATCATTTCTTCAATTAACTTTAACTACTCTCCATTCAACATCAAGTTTCAGAGTCCTTTCTGACATCCACTTTGTTCTTTTTTTTTTCCTTTCCTGTCTCTTTAATGACCTTTTGTTGTCTTCACATATGATATTCTTGATGTTATCCCACAACTCGTCTGGTCTTCTGTCATTAATGTTCAACGTGTCAAATCTATTCTTCAGATAGTATCTTGATTCAGATAGAATATAATAAAGGCCATATTTTGGCTCTCTTGGGTTTATTTTAATTTTCTTCAGCTTCAACTTATTTTTGACAATACTGAACTTCTCCATTGCTTTTTGAAAAGTTGTTGCCAATTTGATTCATGTGTATTTCATCTGTTGAGGTCCACATGTATAACCACCATTTATATTGTTGAAAAAAAGTATTTGCAATGAATAAGTCATTGGTGTTGCAAAATTTTTTCAAGGGATCTTCAGTGTCATTTCTGTCACTAAGGCCATGTTTCCCAACTGTCAAAACTGCTTCTTTGTTTCCAACTTTTGCATCCTAATCACCAGTAATTACCAATATATCTTGATTGCATGTTTGTTCAATTTCAGATTGCAGAAATGGGTAAATATTTTCAATTTCTTCATTTAAGTACAAACCAAAAATAAATAAATAAATAAAACCTCACTGTCATGGAGTCAGATCCAACTCATAGCAACCTCTCCTTGGGTTTCTGAGGTGGTATCACTACGGAAGTAGATTATCCAACCTTCCTTCTGAGTAGCGGCTGATGGGTTAGCAGTCAGTTGTCTTTGGTACACACATATATTATTCAAAAGTTTTAAAATTTCTCAATCTTATTCCAAATGGAGCGAAGAGAAGCCTGGATTTAGATTAAATAATGAATCTTCATAAAAAAGAAACAACAGAAGCTGATAAGAATGTACCACTAATAGCTATTATTTTATAAAAGAATACGTTTTTTTACATCAATTATGTATTGATCAGAATTGGATGGATTGTGCTGATTACTTTTGGAGGAGTAGATTTTAGCAGGGCTAATGTGAAGCAGGGATCTCTGGTGGCATAGTCCCTAAGATATTGACTGCTAATCAGAAGATTGATGGTTCAAGCCTACCAGCCACTCCTCAGAAGGAAGGTTGGACAATCTACTTCCATAGTGATACCACCTTGGAAACCCAAGGAGGGGTTGCTATGAGTTAGATCAGACTCGATGGCAGTGAGTTTGGTTTCTGGTTTTTGGTAACGTGAAGCAGGAGCACTGGGTGGTGTCTAAGGTGTTTGACTGCTAACCTAAAGGCTGGTGGTTCAAACCCATTGGCCACTTTGTGGCAGGAAGATTGAACAACCTACTTCCATAAAGATTTACCACTTTCGAAGCCCAAAACGGGTCACTATGGGTCAAATTGACTAAATTACAGTGAGTTTGGTTTTGGTATAATGTGAAGCAGAAAGACCAATAATCTAGATGTGGGATGATGATGACTTTGGCTAGGTTGGTTGTGTAGCAATACATAGAAATGATTACATTGGGGATATATTTTAGAAATATAATCAACAGTATATGGTCTTGAATTTCATAGAGGATGAGGTTGGTAATGTACAAGAAAGATATCAGGGAAAAATCCTAGTGTGCTAAATGGATAAAAGTAACTTTTCCATGAGAAAATGAAGTATTGGAAGAGAATATTTGTAGTAGAATATCAAGAGTTCACCATTATTCATTGTAATTTTGACATACTTAAGGGATTACATTATGAAATTCAGCAATCAGCTGTAAATATATATTTCATGTCTATTAGGATTTAGGCAGATTTTACAACCTTGAAGATAGATGAGTTCATTAAGGGATAACACAATGCTTAAAAATAGAACAGGAACTAATATTGACCCATTAGAAATTGTTCAGGTTCTAGATGCAATATTTACTTACATCAGTTTTATTGTCAAATTACTTGGACAAATACTTATAAAACTTACTTTAAAATGTCATATGCCTTAAAATATATTTGTGAAACAAATATATTAGACTAACATCCTCCAAATCATCCTATGGCCTTTTCCTTTCCATCACATCTAATCCATCATTCAGTCTGCCAATTTTCCTGTCGAACACCTCTCAACATTTCCCTTGTTACAACTTTGGTTTAAACTACTCTGATTTATTCTCCATGCAGAATCCAGAGAAAACCTTTTAACACAGAATTAAAATTAAATTACTCACCCACTTGGAGCTCTCAAGTGATGCTAAATAGATTTAGACTAAATTCCAGATTCCACATGAAACCTAAGAGGTTTCTGTGCTGTGGCCTTTGGCTATGTTTCTGACCTAACTTCCTACTCCTCTTCATCACTGAATCCACTCCAGCCACACTGATGTTTGTTTAAATTTTTTTTATTGTGAGGTGGGTGCAAATTTACAAAGCTGACTCATTTTACTCATAATAGTTCATGCACATTGTTTTTCACATTCCAATTACAATCCTCAACCATAAAAAGCTATCCTCCCATCTCTTCCCTGTGACTGTCTCTTCCCAGTGTCCTTATCTAAGCATTTCTGTCTGTCCAGCTTTTCCTCTATGCAAATGCTGTCCTCCTGATGCCTTAGGGTTTATTGATCTAGGGGTTGCATTTCCCTAGGTTAGGTGGGTGCATCTCCCTGCATAGGTGTGCTGCTTATAGGTCTTTCTACTTGTCTGAGAGCTAATCCATGGAACTGAGTCCAGTTCCAGGCCCAAAAGAGAACCTGGGGCTATAATCTCTGGGGTTTCACTAGTCTCTATCTGACCAGTGGTTCTGGTCTTTTTCCTTTTTTCAAAAATTTTGCCCCACATTTTTGCTCCTAATCTATCTTGGATCTTCAATTTTGATCCCTTTCCGAGTGGTTAGCATTGGTAGCCAGGCACCATCTAGTTCTTCTGCTCTTAGGGTCATGAAGGCTGAAGTCCTGGGGTCCATCATATTCTTGTACTTATTGTTTTCAAATGACTTTGTTACCACCATGGAGTGTGGCCAGTCAACTGAATACTTTTACTTTTCTTGGAATAGCAGTAATTATAGTAGCTGATGTAAAGTAAGCTCGGGTGTCGACATCTATTAATACAGTAAATATGTGATGTGCTCAAACAATAAAATCTAAGAATCTGATAGATAACTAATGGCCTGAACCATGCCTATATAGCCAAAAGTTTCTTTTTTTTTTTTCCAGAATAGTAGGTGACAATATGGGAAATTATTCCAAAACCAGGGAGAATCAAGATATGTACTTCTGGGTAACCAAAGAATCAGAATAAGTGTTGGTAGAGGATTGCGTGTCAGCCTCCACTGGATCAAAGAATGTTGTGTTTAGGTTATGGTCAGTTAGTAATATTGGGATTCCTGCTGCTAAAACTGGTAGTGAAAGAAGGAGAAGACAGCTGTAATAAGGACAGATCATACAAATAGTGGCATTTGATATTGGGATATGGCTGGGGGTTTTATGTTAATAATAGTGGTAATAAAGGTATTGGCTCCTAAAATAGATGATACGCCTGCTAAGTGCAGAGAGAAGATTGTTAGGTCTAGAGAGGCTCCTGCATGAGCGAGATTACCTGCTAGTGGTGGGTAGACTGTTCAGCCAGTTCCTGCACCAGCTTTTACTATGGATGAAGCTAAAAGTAAAAGAAATGAAGGAGGTAGAAGTCAGAAGCTCATATTATTTATTCATGAAAATGCTTTGTGAGGTGCTCCAATTATTAAGGGAACTCGTCAGTTACTGAAGCCTCCAATTATAATAGGTAATACAATAAATAAAATTATTATGAAAGCATGGGCAGTTACAATAACACTGTAGATCTGATCATCTCCTAAGAGTGCTCTGGGTTGGCCTAGCTCAGCTCAGATTAATAGATTTAAGGCAGTGTCTACTACTCTGGCTCAAACACCAAATAGTAAGTAAAGAGTACCAATGTCTTTGTGGTTAGCTGAGAATAGTCATCAGTTAATGAACATAGGTAAAAAGGTTGAGTAAGCATTAGACTGTAAATCTAAAGACAGGGGGTTGATATTCCCCTTTTTACCAAGCTCTGAGGTGAAATTTCATGTCAAATTGCAAATTCGAAGAAGCAGCTTCAATTTTGCCCAGGATTCTCCTGCCTTTTCTTTTTTTTTTTTTTTTCTTTTTCCCAAAGGCAGGAGAAGTAGATCGAAGTCAGTTGTTTGGGGTATTTAGCCGTTAACTAAATTTTCATAGGTTAGAAATCTATTAATCTAGCAAGGGCTTAGCTTAATGAAAGTGACAGATTTGTGTTCAGTTGATGTAGGGTCAAATCTTGCAGTCCTTTTTTCAGATATTAAGTAATTATACTTGTTTAGAGCTTTGAAGGCTGTTGATCTGGAGTAACCTAAATCTCCAGGTTAAGGTAAAGGAAAGGGGGGTTAGGTGTAGTAGAGTGGACAGAATGATTAGAGTGGGGAGGCTGCGGGTGTTGATGGATTTGGTGAATTGTCATTTAGTTTTCATGTTGTTTATCGGAGGAAATATGGTGAGTGAAGAGGCATGGATCAGTTGTATATAGAAGTAGAGGTTAAGAAAGGCTAGGGTAGCCATGAGGAAAGGTAGGATGGTGTTGAGGTTTTTTTGTCACTTCTTGCATGATTAGTCCTTTGAGAATGAAGCCTGATAGGGAAGGGAGTCCTCCTATTGAAAGTAAAATACTTATAAGTATGATTAAAGGGGTTTTGTTTCATAGGAGTGAAAAGGATGTAGTCGAGGTGCAGGAGTTAATGATTAGAGTACAAAGGCAGAAAGAGTGAGTATAATATGGATTAATAAATTTAGGACTGCAAGAGTGGGGTTATAGATTAGGATTATTGCTATTCAGCCTATGTGGCCCATAGAAGAGTATGCTAAAAATTTTGGAGTTGAGTTTGGTTTAATCCTCTTTATCCTCCAATAATGATGGATGAGAAGGCTGAGATTATGAGTAAGGTGGAGTTAATGGAGTGAGAGATTTGATATAAGATTGAGAAGGGGGCTAGTTTTTGTATTTAAGGATTAATAATCCACAGGTCAAGTGTGTCCCTTGGATTACTTCTGGCACTCAGAAATGGAATGGGGCTATCCTTAGTTTTATAATTATTGTTGTTAGGAGAAGAAATGACAATGTGGTATTGGATGAGATGATAATAGATCATTGTCCTGAATATATAAAGTTGATCGTGATAGCTAATATTAGTAGTATTGATGCAGTTGCTTGTGTTAAAAAGTATTTGGTGGCTGCTTCAACTGCTCAAGGGTAGTGATTTTTAATAATAATTGGGTGATGATGAATATGTTCATTTCCAATCCAATTCAGGCTATGAAGCAGTGAGAAATGAGTATGGTGATGACTGTTCCTCAGGGTAGTGTTATAACAATAATGGAAAAGGTTAGGGGGTTAATTTTACAGGAAGGATGTAAACCAACATTTCCGTGGTATGAGCCCAACAGCTTAATTAGCTGACCTTACTAGGATATTGTGTAATTTGGTAGCATGAAGAGTTTTGAATTCTGAAGTTAAGGTTCAGTGTATATTATTCTAGAAATAAGGGGGTTTAAACTCCTATTGTTTACTTTATCAAAGTAACTCTTTTGTCAGGCATATTTCTATGATTGAGAAGGAATATATGCTAGTATGATTGGAATAGATATGTATCATATGCATAAGGCTAGGTTTAGGGGTAGGAAATTTTTTCATAGGAGATGTGTGAGATCATAGTGAAATCGGGGATATGAGGCTCATATTCATAAAAAGCAGATTGTTAGGAGTACAGTTTGAACAATGAAGTTGGTGGTATATATTTCTGGGTAATCGGAGTTGTGAAATGCTTCTAGGAAAAGGAATGTAGTGAGAGCATTCACTGTAATAATATTGGCACATTCGGCCAAGAAGAAAAGGGGTAAAGGTCTGGCAGCATATTCAATGTTGAATCCTGATACTAGTTCTTTTTCACCTTCTGTGAGGTCAAAGGGTGCTCGATTAGTTTCTACTAGGGTTGAGATAAATCATATTGTAACAAGGTGTCAGGTTGGGAAAATTAATCATATGAATGCTTGGATAGTGGCTAGTGAGGACAGGGTAAATGACCCATTAATTAATATAATTAAGAGAAGAATAATAGCTAATGAAACTTCGTAGGAGATGTTCTACTGTTTGTAGTGCTCCAATCAGAGCTTATTTTGACTTTGATGCTCATCCCAATCATAGAATTGAGTAGACAGCTAGGATTGAAATTGGTAGGATGAAGAGTATGCCTAAGTTTATGTTGATTAGTGGGTGGGACATTGGAAGAGGGGTTCATATGGTGAAAGGAGCTCTGGTAGCATAGTGGCTAAAGCACTTGACTGCTCACCAGAAGGCTGGCGGTTCAAACCCACCAGCCACTCCTCGGAAGGAAGGTTGGGCAATCCTATTTCCGTAGTGATACTGCCTCGGAAACCCAAGGAGGGGTCGCTATGAGTCGGGTTTGACTTGACGGCACATAACAACAACAACAATAATGTTATGGCTAGAATAGGGACAATGATAAATATAACTATGGAGGAGGTTGTGGGTTTTAGGGGTTCTTTAATGAATAATTTCACTACATCTGCAATTGATTGAAGTAAACGATAGGGGCCTAAGGCATTTGAGCCTTTGTGAAGATGTATGTATCCTAAAGTCTTACTCAATTAATGTTAAGAAAGCAACTGCTAGTAGAATAGGAACAATTAGAGAGAGGAGATTAATGAAGAACACTGTTAAGAAGAGGAGTTCAACCTCTAGGTGTAAAATCTTAAGTTTTATGCAATTACCGGGCTCTGCCATTTTAACAAGCCCTGTTCTAGGGTTATTGTGGGGTTAATTTCTAGTTTAATATGGATTCATCCATTAGTTTGGGAACACTTCTGGAAGAGTTGGCTCCATTTTTCTTGTCCTTTCATACAGGGAAAAACATAGTATAGATAGAAACTGACCTGGGTTACTCCGGTCTGTACTCAGATCACGTGGGACTTTAATCATTGAGCAAACGAACATTTAATAGCGGCTGCATCATTAGGATGTCCTGATGCAACATCAATGTTGTAAACCCTATTGTTGATATGGACTCCAGAATAAGATTGAGCTCTTATCCCTAGGCTAACTTGTTCCATTGATCAAATAGATAGATCAATTGATGATGTAATAATTTAGACTGGTTAGGTCTTGATAAAATATCATTTGGAGGGTTTTTTGTTGTCCGAGGTCACCATAACTGAAATTGCTAGCTCACGAAATGGAGGTTAGTGCAATTAGGGAAAGAAAATAGTTACTGAGCTAGTTAGTTTAAGCTCCATATGGTCTTCCTGTCTTACACTACTATTCCTGCCTCTTCACGGGAAGATCAATTTCACTGATAAAAAGCAAGAGACAGTTAGATCATCCATGTGTCTATTTATACAAGTAGCGCCTACATAGAGAACAAATGATTATGCTACGTATGCACGGTCAGAGTACCTCAGCTGTTTAACATGTGTCACTGGGAAGGCAGTGCCTCTAATACTGGTGATGTTGTTGTTGTTGTTGTTGTTAGGTGCCATCGAGTCATTTCCGACTCATAGCAACCCCATGCACAGCAGATCAAAACACTGCCCAATCCCGCACCAGCCCCACAATCCCTGCTATACTTGAGCCCATCATGGCAGCAACCGTGTCAATCCATCTCGTTGAAGGCCTCCCCCTCTTTCGTTGACCCTCCACCCTACCAAACATGACATCCTTCTCCAGGGAATGGTCCCTTCTTA
>NW_006922351.1:668238-682495 GCF_000298275.1 Orycteropus afer afer
GTGCATGGTAATGTACCAAACAGTGTTTCTTTGCTATTCATAAGGTTTTCCTTGGCCGATTCTTTGAGAAGTGGACGGCCTCTTCCTTCTTCCTAGTTGGTCTCAGTCTAGAAGCTGGGCTGTTACCTGTGCATCAGGTGCATCTCACTGGGTTTTAAACACCAGAGGCTCAGCCTCAAAACTGAAGTCTACATGTCACCACAGTAGGACAAACCAACAGATAAGTTTGTCTTGCTGTTGGAGACTTCTCGTATCACCCCCAACTGGGTCCCTGTGGCTGATTGTACCTCTGTCTGGCTTCCTGGTTTTTAATCCCCTTTCTCCTGCTCTTCTGCCTTGCTGTTTTGTGTGTCCCTGAATTGTCCCTGGGGCTGACTGCTCCTCTGTCTGGGTTGCTGGCTTTTTATCCCCTTTCTCCTGCTCTTCCCGCTTGCTACTTTGGGCGTCCCTGAGTTGTCTCTCCTCACCTGTAACCCTTGTGCTGACTGCTCTTCTGTCCAGGTTCTTGGATTTTTATCCCCTTTCTCCTGCTCTTCTGGTCTGCTACTCTGGGCGGGCCTGAGTTGCCTCTCCTTACCTAATCCCTTTGGCTGACTGCTCTTCTCTCTGGCTTCCTAGCTTTTAATCCCCTTTCTCCTGCTCTTCCCCTTGCTACTTTGGGTGTCCTTGAGTTGTCTCTCCTCACCGTAACCCTGGGGCTGACTGCTTTTCTGTCCGGGTTCCTGGCTTTTTATCCCCTTTCTCAACTGGTGATTTTAGAGGTGATGTTTTTGGTGAAGAGGTGGGATCAATGTTTGCTGAGTTCCTTTTGCTCTTTTCTATCTTTCTTAAAATGCACTCCTGTGTTGAGTCAACAATGAAATTTACAAATAGTTTATTGGTAACTTTATCTATGTTTGTTATTAACTGTCAGTGGGTATCCTATCTGACATAAGCTTGTACAAGGAGAAAATTTTTCTTGTTACTTATGCTAACATTGTCTCTTCCATAAATTTATAGAGTGGTTCAATAGCTTCATTTGTAGTTGGTTGGTGTTTATATGGGATTTAGAATAGTTAGGTGTTGAGCTTTAACGCTTTCTCAATTGGTGGCTGCTTTTAGGCCTACTATGGCTGTGAAATTTACTTACTTTCTAATTAAGGTTGAATCCTTTGTCAAAAGAGTTGTACCTCTTTTGAATATAACTAAAGCTTACGTAGAGGGATTTATGATTATTCTTTTAGTAAGCTTTGGGTTGAACTGAAATTCTGTTTTGGACAACCAGCTATCATCAGGCTCCTTTGGCTTTTCACCTCTACTTAAATTTCTCACTATTTTGCCACATAGATGAGTTGATCCTTTGAAGATTGACTTTAAGTAACTTGTGTGGTTTTGGGTAAATTGACTATAATTCATTTTGCCAAGTAATTCTAGTTAACTGATTATGCTAAAGGTAAAAGAGTAAATGTTTTCTTTTTTGTACTATGAATTTATCTTTCATCTTTCCTTTACAATACTATCACTATAGCTCCCAAGTAAAATTTCTATCTCCTATACTTTAGTGGGTATAAATGTTTTAACTTACTGTGTTTGGATAAGTAAGTTTTGAGATGGTGGGGCTAATTTTAGTTCAAAGTGGTCATTTTTATATTGAAATCTGGATATAGGCCAGATGCTTTGAGTTAAGCTACACTTTGAGTTATCCAAGCACACTTTCCTGTATACTTACCTTGTTACGACTTGTCTCCTGTAATACATCTATGTGGTGAAATATTTTTAGGCATTCACTAATACTTGAGGAGGGTGACGGGAGGTGTGTGTGTGCTTCATAGCCTAATTCAGTTAAGCTTTCTGCTGTTAATTTACTACTATATCCTCCTTTGGCCTTTGTTTTCATGAAGGCTTTCTTAAGAAATTTGTTCTTAAAATAGAAAATGTAGCCCATTTATTACTACCACATGGGCTACACCTTGGCTTAACATTTTTATGGTAGTAATTGAGCTTACTGTTGTACCTTATAAGGGTTTACTGAAGATGGCGGTATATAGGCTGTATTAGTAAGTGGTGTTGAGGTATATCGGGGTTTATCAATTATATAACAGGCTCCTCTACATGGATGTAACGCACCGCCAAGTCCTTTGAATTTTAAGCGTTTGCTTGTAGTTCTCTGAAGAATATTTTTGTTCGAAAATATTTAGGTTTAGGGCTAAGCATAGTGGGGTATCTAATCCCAGTTTGTGTCTTAGCTATCATGAGTTCAGGGGAAGTAAAGCAACTTTAGTGTTTTATTTTGTATTAGTCAGGAGTTTTTTACAGCTTTGATCTAGATTTAACTTTATTTCTGTTTTTCCCTAATCATGCTTCATGCCGTATTACTATTAACTTGGGTTAATCATATGACCATGGTGGCTGGCATGGAATTTACCAACCATAGAAGTTAGTATAACTTAGTCAAACTTTCGTTCATTGCTTTTTCTTTTTTTTTTTTTTTTACTGCTGTGCCCTGTGGGGTTGTGCTTGAGCAAGGCTTTATGGGCTACACTAGATGAGCTTGATACCAGTTCCTTTTAATCAAATTAGGATTTGAAGGGCATTTTCACTGGAGAGCAGATATTTGCATGTGTAAATTTACTAACAACTAATCGGAAGGCTAGGATCAAACCTTTGTGTTCATGGAGTTGGGATACTCATCTTGGCATTTTTAGTGACTTGCTTTATTTTAAACTACATTAATGATTAGCAGGAAGTTTATAAATCACTTTTATTTATTTTTATTTTTTAATCTAGGGAGATGCTTCTTAAAAAGTAAACAAACAAATTAAAGTGGCATACAGGTATTAGGCCAGTATTTTATTTACTTACTGTTTTTCAGTTTTGAAATCAAGTTATTTAATTAAATTTTTTCATAGCATTGTAATCATTTATCTTTTATAATTGTTTGTTCTATACCTAGATATAAATAGGTATAGTTTTGGATAGTGATATTAGTGTTTAAATGCAGAGTCCTTTTTTGTTCCTGGGTAATGTCTTGCTTTTGGGGTTTGACAAGAAAAAAAATTACGTATGGAAATTCAGTGAAGGATTTTAAGAGGGGTAGGGGGCTTTGCATTAGAAAACCTATTGGTTAATAGTTTGTGTGTGCGTATGTCCATGTAAGTACACACACATGCATGTGTATGTGCATGTGTATGTGTATATGCATGTGTGCATGAGTGTATGGGATTTCAGTGTGTTTAGGGAAATTATGGATTAAGTTTTGTTCCATGTCCTTGAGCATTGACTGAACTACACCATGAAGTTAATATGCAAGACTTAATATTCAAGTTAAGCTCATCTACAATTTGTTTGACTGTGTTAGGGCCTCTGATGGTTATAGCTGAGTCACAGCATCCCCCAAAATAAAAAAATACCAAATGTATAACACCACAGTTATGTGTGAGCATGGGCTGATTAATCATTAGTCCATTACGATATCCTATTTAAGGGGAAGGAGTGGGTTATTTTAGGTCAGATAGCCCTGAAGTAAGAACTAGATGCCAGGTATAGTTCTATCAGAAATCCCCACTATGGATGGACCTGGAGCAAGAAGAGGGACATGATCTGAGTGGGTTGCTGGTTTCTCAATGCTTGGTGATTAAGGAAGGATAATGGAGGTGATAAGCATGGTGACAAGGACTTTTTCAGAGATGTTCTATGTACAGTTAAGGTGTTAATGTACTATGTATGTATGTCAAAAGCATTGGTAGTGATATGCGTGTGGTCAGTGTAAAGACTTTGGAATCAGTAGTAGTTGTGCTCTTTTGAGCATGAATAATATGTACTATCTTATAAGCATGGGGATAAATGTGTAATGTACAATTATACATATATATGGGGTATGATGATTAAGCATAACTATTTCTATTGATAGGGGAGTATGCATAATGCACAAAGTGCATAGAGCTGGAGCACGATAATATGAGTGTGTAGAAAACAGTTTACTAAGAATATCAGCTTTGGGTGCTGATGGTGGAGCGAGAAGCTCCTTTTCTGATTTATAGTGTCCTAAGGAGCTCTGGTAGCATAGTGCCTAAGGCACTTGACTGATGATAAGAAGGCTGGCTGTTCAAATCCACCAGCCACTCCTTGGAAGGAAGGTTGGACAACCTACTTCCATAGTGATACTGCCTTGGAAACCCAAGGAGGTGTCGCTATGAGTTGGGTCCTACTCGAGGGCACATAACAACAACAACAGGGAGGGTGAGTTCCATTTATGGTTTACAAGGCCATGGTAATAGTTTATACTATGAGGACTCTTCATTCAAGTATTTTGTTTTCAATTAGGCCAGTGATAGGTATGAGGATTAGGATGAGGATGGAGGCTAGTTGACCAATAATGATAAAGGTGTGTTCTAAGGGTTGGCCACCAATTCATGTTACAGTAGGTAAGCTACTAAAATTTAGAATAAGCATTGGCTGAGTGGACAGAATGGTATGCTTCATTGTTTTGCTATGTGGAGGAGGGGGACGATAGCGAGGATGAGGATGGAGGCTACGAGAGCTAAGACCCCACCGAGTTTGTTTGGGATGACTCGTAGGATAATATAGGCAAATGGAAACTATCATTTGGGTTTGATATGAGGAAGGGTACTTAGGGGATTTGTGGGAGTGTAGTTGTCAGAGTGTCCTAATAGGCCTGGGAAAATAGGACTAGCACTAGCAGTAATAGGACTAGGAGGAAGATACCTAGTAGGTATTTAATAGTGCAGTAGGTGTGGAATGGAATTTTGTCTGAGTCAGAGATAAGGCCTAGGGGCTTGTTTGATCCTGTTTCGTGTAGGAAAAGGAGATGAACTATTGTTAAGGCTGCAATGATGAAGGGAAGGATAAAGTGGAAAGTGAAGAAGCAGGTTAAGGTAGCTTTGTCAACTAAAAAGGCCCCTCATATTCACTCACCCATATTTTCACCTATGTACAGGATGGTGGACAAGAGGTTTGTGATAACTGTAGCACCTCCGAATTATATTTGTCTTCATGGGAGGATGTAGCCTATGAAGGCAGTAGCTATGACAGAGAATAGGAGGATGATTCTGATATTTCAGGTTTCGGAGTAGAAATAGGATCCATAGCAGATGTGCCATCCAATGTGAATGAATAAGCAGGTGAAGAATATAAACACTCCATTTGCATGTAGGTAGCGGATAATTCAGCCATAGTTAACATCTTGACAACTGTGGGTTTTGGATGAAAATGCAGTTAGGGTATCTGATAAATAGTGCATGGCGAGGAATAGACAGGTGATGCCTTGAATAACAAGACAAATTCCAAGGAGAGAACCAAAATTTCATCATGCTGAGATGTTAGAGGGTGCTGGTAGGTCAATAAATGAATGGTTAATAATTTTGATAAGGAGTAAGGATTTGAGAATGTTGGTCGTTAGGTGTTCTTATAGTTGAATTACAACGATGGTTTTTCATGCCATTGGTTGTGGTAATAGTCCATGTAAGAATAATGGTTTATGCTGTATTTATGTTAAGTGTGATTCTTGTGGTTGGTTTGTGGGATTTTCTTCTAAGCCTTCACCTATCTATGGGGATTTATGTTTGACTGTAAGTAGAGGAGCTGGATGTGGTCTTGTGGTTAATTTTGGTGGTTCATTTTTAGGGTTAATGGTGTTTTTGGTATACTTAGGGGGAATGGTGGTGGTATTTGGGTATACTATGGCTATAGCTACTGAGGAGAATCCAGAGGCTTGGGTACCAAATATGATAGCATTTGAGTCTGCTTGGATTTATTGATAGAGGTTGGTGTGGTTTTGTGATTAGTAAGTGGTGGTGGTGTGATAGATTCTGATATGAGTAATTTGGAAGATTGATTAGTTTTTAATAGTGATGATGTGTGTGTAGTTCTTGAAGATTATGTTGGAGGATATTTTTTATATAACTATGGAAATTGAATGGTGGCTATGGCAGGGTGATCTTTATTTATTAGCATGTTTTGTTTTTATTGAGATTACTCGGGGTTGTTAGCGGGAAATAATAATTCTGATGGAAATAGATACAAGAAAGGAGAGAAAGTAGAATTTAATTAGGCCTTTTTGTTTGGAGATTAGTATGGAAGTTAGGAGATTCATGGATGGGATGATTTTGGGGATTACCTTTCCTAATCAAATTAGATCCAGGGTAGTGGTGGCTAAATTTTGGCCAATGTAGAGTACAGAGAGTGGTGATATATGGTGTATAATGGTAGGGTAATACCCCAGTATGTTTGAGAATTTAAATCAGTAGTTGAGGGGATTAAATTTTAGGTTATAGGTTAGAGAGTTTAGTTCTAGGGCTAGTAGGAAGCCAATAAGTGTAATTGTAAGTGCTCTGTATTTGATAAGTGGGGGTATGGTACAACAACAACAACATAACAACAATGGGGAAAAGTTTGAGGGTAATTAAATAACCACCAAAAATACTATCGATAGTTAGGCATTTGATAATGTTGATAAGGAATGGGTTATTTTCATTAATTAAGATTGAGGAAGGGAATTGGGGTTGTCCTAATATGGTAAAGAAGATAATTCGGGTACTGTATACTGCTCTTATGGATGTTGTAATTAGGGTAATGGCCAGGGCTCAGGCGTTGGTATATGATGTGGTTGCTGCTTCAATGATTAAATCTTTTGAATAGAATACCGTGAGGAAAGGTATCCCAGTTAGTGTGAGGCTTCCGACGATTAGTGAGGTGTGAGGTGGTTGTAACTGGGAGTGATTTTTATAGTCCTTCTATTTTACGAATATCTTGTTCATCCTTTAAGGCTGTGAATGATGGAGCTGCAGCATAAGAAAAGTATTGCTTTGAAAAACACATGAATGCAGATATGTAGGAAAGCCAAATAAGGTTGATTGATTCCGATGATTACTATCATTAGTCCTACCTAGTTGCCTGGAGGTTGAGAAGGCTATAATTTTTTAAATATCATTTTGTGTGAGCACATAGGGCTGTAAATAGGGTGGTGATTGTTCCTATGCATAAGATAAGTGTTAGCGCAATAGGGTTAGTTTCCAGGAGAGGATAAAACCGGATGAGTAGGATGATTCCGGCTACAACCATTGTGCTGGAGTGAAGTAGGGCTGAGACGAGGGGCAGGACCTTCTACGGCAGTGGGAAGTCACGGGTGAAGGCCAAACTGAGAGGACTTACCTGTTGCGGCTAAGATTAATCCTAGGAGAGGTAAGGTTTTTTCTGTGGGGTAGGCAGTGAAAATCTGTTAAAGTTCTCATGAGTTGGAATGTATTAAGAATCAGGCTATTGACAATACAAATCCGGTATCTCCAGGACGGTTGTAAATGATCGCTTGCAATGCAGCTGTATTAGCATCTGTTCGTCCAGATCATCAACTGACAAGGAGGAAGGATATAATTCCTACACCTTCTCATGCCATAAATAATTGAAAGAGGTTATTGGCTATGACCAGAACTATTATAGTGATTAAAAACAGAAGTAAATATTTTAAAAAAAATTGGTTAATGTTTGAATCTGAGTGTATTTATTAGTGAGAATTCTGTAATAGACCATGTAACATAGTGCTACTGGTATAAAGATTAGTGAGAAGTAGTCAAATTTAAAGTTTATGGGTAGTTTAAAAGTTTGAATAGTTATTCAGTGTCAATTAGAGACTGATATTTCTTGGTTAGAATATATAAATATAGTTGTTGGGATTAGGCTAGTCATAAATGTGTAGGAGATGGTTGTTTTTACACAGAGTGGGTAACTGAATAGTTTATAGATTTGAAGAAAGAGTGCTATAATAATAGGGAGAATGAGGATAGTTAGTGAAATTAGGGAGAATAGGGGAAATAGGTTAATTACTTTTATTTGGAGTTGCACCAATTTTTTGGTTCCTAAAACCAACGGATTACTACTAACTACGTTTAAAAATTGAAAAAGCCATGTTTGTTAATCATAGTATGAAGAGTTAACAGTTCTGTCTTTCTTGGTAATTAGGAAGATGTTATTTTCCATCATTAGATTCACAATCTAATGTTTTTTATTAAACTATAATTACAGTAAGTGAGACCTAGGATGATTTTAGGGTTCAGGGACAGCAAAAGAAGAAGAAGGAGAATATGTAGGGTTATGAGTGTGTTTTCTCGAGTGAAAGAGGGAGTAATAGCACTAATGTGGTGGGGAAATTTTCGTCTCGTTAGGTGGTAATTAGTATATATAGGGAGTAGAGGGCTGTGATTAGAGTATTAAAGCCCATTAAAATAATGGTGAAGTTTGATCATGAGAAAGTCAAGATTACTACAAATAGTTCACCAACAAGGTCAGTTGTAGGAGGGAGCGCCAGATTGGTTAGGTTGGCGAGCAATCATCAGGCTACTATTAAGGAAGAAGCAATTGTAGGCTCTGGGCTAGAATTATGGCTAGGCTGTGAATGTGTTTGTAGTTGGAGTTAACCAGGCAAAAAGGTATGGGTGAGGTTAGGCCATGGGCTACTATTACGGCTGTTGCTCCTATAAAGCTCCAAGGGGTTTGAATGAGGATGTGACAATTACTAAAGCCATGTGACTGACTGAGGAATATGCAATGAGAGATTTTAGGTCTGTGTGATTTAAACAGATTGAGCTAGTTATAATCATGCCTCATAGTGATAGCATGAGGAATGGATATGCTATTTAGTTTGTTGTGGGGTCTAGTAGAATTGAGATTCATAGTATATCATATCCACCTAATTTTAGGAGGATTGAAGCTAGTACTATAGATCCTGCAATGGTAGCCTCTACATGTGCTTTGGGTAGTCATTGGTAAAGACCATATAAGGGTATTTTTACCATGAAGACTACTTTGCACACAAGTCATAGAAAATTGGAAGATCATAGATGGGATAGGGATTGTGCCCATAGTTGTATAATGAGAAAATTGAGTGTTTCGAGAAAATTTTGTATTCATATGAGAGCTACTAGAAAGGGTAGAGATCCAATGAGTGTATAAAAGAGGAATTAGAAGACTCTGTTTAATGGTTCTGTTTGGTTACCTCAGTAGGTGATAATAATTAAAGTTGGAATTAGGGTTGCTTCAAACAGGATATAAAATAAGATTAGTTTGGCAGCAGCGAATATTATAATTAGAAAAAGTTGAAGAAGAATAAGTATTGTAATGTAGGATTTCTTTTGATAAATAGATTCAGTAGATAGGTGGAATTGGCTAGCTATTAATATTAAAGGGAGAAGTCAGCAAGTGAGAATTAGAAGGGGGGTTGAAAGGGAATCTGAAAAGAATAAGACAGAGAAATTTAATCCTATGTTCCAAGGTTGATTGAGTAGGGTGAGGCTAACAAGACTAATTAATATACTGTATAGGGTACTATTAATTCAGATTAGAGAGTTTTTTGAAAATCAAGTGAGAGGGATTAATATAATAGTAGGGAGGATAAGTTTTAGCAGTGTAAGAGGTTAAGGTTTTGTGCATAGTCTAGTCTATATGTATTTGAGACTATAATGAGTAGTGATAGACCTACAATAGTTTCACATGTGGCGAAAACTAATAAGAAAAAAGGTATTATAGTTATTGGTGTGAAGTGTATATATAGGGCCAATACAGTACCTGAAATAAATAAAGATAGTATTATTCCTTCTAGGCATAGGAGGGAAGATACTAGGTGGGATCGATAAATCAATATCCCTATTAAAAATAGGGTGAATGCAAAGAAAATATTCTTATAAATAGAAGGCATGTTGATAATTATGAAGTAAATCATAATTTAGTGAGACTAAATCATTTGTTTATAATTAAACTAATTATCAATTCAATTCATTCAAGCCCCTTTTGGGTTCCTTTGTATGCTAGGCTGAGGGCTAGGAGTGAAATTAGTACTAGTGCTATGATTAGTATTAGTTTTAAATTATTGACTTGTGTTGCTCATGGGAGGGGAACTAGTAAGGAAGTTTCTAGGTTGAAGAGTAAAAAGGTAATGGCAACTTACCAGCTAGTACAAAAATTTTATGGAGAAAGGTAATCGGGCTGATCCTATGGGGTCAAAACCACATTCATAGGGGCTAGATTTTTCTATATAAATGTGGACTTGAGGAAGTCAGAATGCAATAAGTACTAGTAGAGAGGCCAGGGGTGTATTTGTAATTAATGAAATAGTAAGGTTAATCACTCTCTTCTGAATTTTACCAGAGCCTGTTGATTGGAAGTCAACTATATTTATTTATACTAAGAGAATGGGATTCTCATCAATAGATAGATATGTAAAGGAATAGTCATACCACATCTACGAAGTATCAATATCAGGCAGCAGCCTCAAATCCAAAGTGGTGATTAGATGCGAAGTGAAATTTTAGTTGGTGTAAGAAACAGACCGTAAGAAAAGTGGAGCCAATAATTACATGCAGGCCATGGAATCCTGTTGCTATAAAAAATGTAGATCCATAGACACCGTCGGAGATAGTAAATGATGCTTCAAAATACTCAGAAGCTTGTAGGAGTGTGAAATAAATGCCTAGGGAAATAGTGAGGAATAAGTCTTGAATCATTTGAGTCCGATTTCCTTCTATTAGGCTGTGGTGAGCTCAGGTAATGGTTACTCCAGAGGCTAATAGAATGGTGGTATTTAGAAGGGACACTTCTAGGGGATTAAGGGGATGAATGCCTGTGGGTGGTCAGCATCCTCCAAGTTCTGGTGTTGGTGCTAAACTTGAGTGATAAAATGCTCAGAAAAATCCTGCAAAGAAAAACACTTCAGAAATAATAAATAGGATTATACCATATTGGAGGCCATTTTGTATGTCTGGCGTGTGATGGTCTTGGGAAGTGTTCTCTCGGATGATATCACGTCATCACTGATATAAGTGAGGGTATTTGTTAGTAGACCTAATGAGAGTAGAGCAAAGGAGTTGAAGTGAAATCATGCAATTAAGCCTGAGGTTATAAATAGGGCAGATAATGTGCCTGTTAAAGGCCAGGGCCTAGGATTAACTATGTGATAGGCATGAGTCTGGTGGGTCACTAGGTATTTTCATGTAGATATAGGCTCACTAGAAGTGTGGATACTAAGCTTGAAAGAGGGATACTGTAAATTCTAACATAGTAAGATAATGAATGGATGGGATAAATGCTGAGGTGGTGCTAATTGATTTAAGTGCTAGAGTGGCTCCTCCTATTAGATGTATAAATAGGTGACCTACTGTAATGTTAGCTAAAAGTCCAATGGCTAAAGCTATGGTTGGATGAAGAGACTAATTGTTTCAATGATAGCAAGTATTGGAATTAAGGGAATTGGTGTTCCCTGAGGGAGAAAGTAGGCTAGAGACACTTTCATTTTGTGACAAAAACTTGTGATTACAGCTCCTGCTCATAAGGGAATGGCTATGCCTAGATTTATTGAAAGCTGGGTAGTTGGGGTAGAGAAATGAGGGAGGAGACCTAGTAGGTTTGTTGAGCCAATAAATAGAATTAATGAGATGAGTAATAGAGATCACGTTTGACCTTTAGTATTATGTATGGGTATTAGTTATTTTAGGATAAGCTTGACCAATCATTGCTGCACTGATAACAAACAGTGGGTAATTAGTCGATTTGAGGAAGGATATAATAGGAAGGGGAATGCAATAATTAGAAAAACAATAGAAAGACCTATTATTGCAGGTGTAGCAGATGAGACAAACAGATTATCATGCATTTTGTATCTCAAGGGGTGTTGTGTAATTGGGTCACTGGAGTTTTAGGAAGGGGTTCTGGTGTGAATGTAAGTTTGGACATATTGAATTGAAAAAGAATAAATAAGGTAATAATTATTGAGGTGATTGTGAAAAATCATAGTGTTGTGTCTAGTTGTGGCATGTCACTGAAGAGAGATTGAGGCTCTCGATCTTTAACTTAAAAGGTTAATGCTTGACTTAGCTTTTCAGTGAATTAATTTATGGATACAGATCAATCGTCAAAGTATTTAAGAGGAACAACTTCAAGGATGATAGGCATAAAGCTATGGTTTGCTCTATAAATTTCTTCATTCTTCTTTGCTCAAGATGAGGGAAGACCAATAGTTGCATCTTAGATGGCCGCTTGATAGCTTTTAAGACACCAGTCACCAAACTAGGATGTAGAACAATATTTTTTATGCCATTGGAGCATGATGTCTCCTGAGACTATGGTTCTGAACCCACAGGCCAGGGGAGTCTTTCCCTCAAGGTGTTAAGTTGTATCTGAGAAGCTACTCCAACCATGACCCTTGTTACTTCTATAATGTGTATGGGTATTTTAGTAGCACAAGTACATATGTAAAACTGTCTTCAGCCAAATCTATTCTTCTTCATGGATACATTTCTGTTCACCTACCAACACCTGATCTTCTCACCTATCTACGTCTTCACCCATAGCTTAGTGTTTGCTGTCACTGGTAATGCAATATTGTGCATGTAATAGTATTTACCTCTTTTGTCTATAACTTTTATGTATGTTTCTGTGTCCTACTTTCCCCTATCGTAATTGTGCTAGTCACACAATTTTGTTATATTACTTTTCCCTTCACCCAAATAAACACATGACTCCTAACTAGTCAGAAGTTTTCCTACTCCTTCCCTCTGATTTCTGGTAACCAATACAGTAAATTTCCTTCCCTCTATAAAACTTTCCTTGACTTTTTACAATAATGGGCTTATACAATATTTGTCCTTCTGTGATTGACTTATTTCACTCAGAATAATGGCCTCCAAATTCACACATGTTATGGGATGATTCATGGATTCTTCTTTATTCTTTTTTTTTTTTTTTAGTTGTGATTTGGGTGAAAGATTATAGATGAAATTCACTTTCCATACAGCAGTTCACATACACTTTGTCTTATAACATTCACTACAATTTACCCCAGAACAACAGCTCCCCTCACACGTCCTCCCAATAGTTACCTCTTCCCTGGGTCCTTCCCTCCATGCACCCCTGCTGCTGAATTGTCTCCCTGTGCATAGGCAGCCCTTCTTTCTCCCATGATTGGTCTCTCCAAGGAGTGTATCTACTTCAGGTAAATATTCAACTCATATGCCCGTCTTTTGTTTGGCTGGAAGCCACAGGTGTGGGTTCAGTTTCAGACCTGAAGAGCAGCAAGGGGCCATAGCCTCAGTGGTTCCACCAGGCTCTATCAGACCAGCAAACCTGGTCACCTATTCCTTTTTCTTTTTTTTTCAAATGATTTTTAGTTTTGTTCCACATTGCTCTCCCTCTCTATCCAGGATATCCTACATAGATTCCACTCTCAGTTGTTGACAGTGGTAGCTGGCCACCATCTAGTTCTTCTGGTCTCATAATGGTATAGACTAGAGATTTCATGGTGTACCAGTCGCTAAGAGCAATTGTTTCCATGAAGCTTTGGTTTTCCTCATTTTCCTTTGCTCTGGTTAAGGAGAGACCCATTGTTGCATCTAGATGGTTGCTTGAAATCTTTTAAGATCCCAGTCGCTACTCACCAAAGTAGGAGGTGGAACAATGTTTTGTGTAGTATGTTATGACAATTGAGCTTGATGTCCCCTGTGACTATAGTCTGGAACCCACAGGTTCAACTACTCACTCCCTCTGGGTAAATGGCTATGGCCAAGAAGTGACTACAAACTTGTCCCTCGTCGGCTCTACTATTTACCTCAGAATTCTTACGGAACATACAAATACACTTGTAGAACCATTATCTGCCAACCCTGTATATGGTCTTGGATACACTCCCTGCTGCATAGACATAACTAAGAGTTCAGCCTGTCCACCCATCTATACACCTGTATTCCCATGTTTGCCTTCACTGACAATGCAGTACTGTATGTGCAAAAGGGTTCATCTTTGTTGTCTGCACCTCCCATATACCTCTCTATGTCTTCCTCTTCCTCAGTGCAACCATGTTGATCACTCACATTTGGTACACTGCCCTTTTCTTCACCCAAATCAATACTTATCTCTACCTATCTAACAGTGTTCTCTACCCTACCCTCCCACCCCTGGCAACCAACAAGTAATATTTCCTTCCATATAGAAACCTTTCCTTGACTTTTACAATAACAGACTAATACAATATTTGTCCTATTGTGATTGACTTATTTCATTCAGCATAATATCCTCCAAGTTCATCCATGTTATGAGGTGTTTTGCATATTCTATGTTATTCTTTAGGGTTGCATAGTATTCCATTGTGTGTATGTACCATAGTTTGGTTATCCATTCCTCAGCTGATGGACACCTAGGTTGTTTCCATCTTTTGGCTATTGTAAATAGTGCTGTGATGAACATGGGTGTGCATATGTCTGTTCTTGTCATGGCTCTCACT
>NW_006922351.1:683005-683542 GCF_000298275.1 Orycteropus afer afer
GGAGTTTTCTATAAATTCTTGAGATTATTCCCTTGTCAGATGGGTCATTGCTGATTTTTTCTCCCCCAATCTGTAGGTTCTATTTTGCCTCTTTTGAAGAAGTCTTCGAAAGCACATAAAAATTTGATTTTTAGAAGGTCTCACTCATCTAGTTTCTCTTCTGCTGTTTGTGCATTTTGGGTGATGCTTGATAGTCTGTCTATGCCATATATTAGGGTCCCTAAATTTGTCCCTAGTTTTTCCTTGAGGAACATTATAGTTTTAGGTTTCACATTTAAGTCTGATCCATCTGCAGTTAGTTTTTATGTATGAAGTGAGGTACAGATCTTGTTTCATTTTTCTGCAAATGGATATCCAGTTTTGCAACACTATTTATTAAACAAACATATCCTTCCCCATTTAATGGATTTTGGGTCTTTGTCAAAGATCAGCTGACCATAGGTCGATGGATCTGTTTCTGGGTTCTTAATTCTATTGCTTTGGTCTATATGTCTGTAATTGTCCCAATACCAGGAAGTTATGACTACAATGGCTGTA
>NW_006922351.1:685355-694166 GCF_000298275.1 Orycteropus afer afer
CTGATCACTGCTTTGGATGTGTCCCAAAGATTTTGGTATGTTGTGTTTTCATTTTTGTTTGATTAAAGGAATTTTTGAATTTCAATTCTCATTTCTTCTCTTACCCAGTCTTTCTTAAGGAGGATGGTGTTCAGTTTCCATGTGTTTACTCTTTTTCGATTGATTTTCCTATTGTTGATTTCTAGTTTGATAGCATTATGATCTGAGAAGATGCTTTGCAGTATTTCAATGTTTTTGAAATTATGAGGGCTTGCACTATGGCCTGATGTATGGTTTATCATGGAAAATGTCCCATGTCCACAGGAAAAGAATGTATATTGTGCTATTGTTGGATGAAGTGCTCTGTAGATGTCTATAAAGTCAAGTTGGTGGATTGTACTTTTTAGCTCTTCTGAATCTTTGTTGAATTTCTTTCCAGTTGTTCTATCTTTCATTGAAAGCAGTGTATTAAATTCTCCCACTATGACTGTGGAGTCATCTATTTGGCTTTTTAACTCTTTTAAAGTGTGGTTTATGAATTTTGGGGCTCTTTCATTTGGTCCATAGATGTTTGTTATAGTTATATCTTCTTGTTCAATTTATCCTTTCAGCATTATTTAATGTCCTTCCATCCCTCTTATGGTGGTTTTTCTCTTAAAGCCAATTTGATCAGACATTAATATTGCCATTCCTGTTCTTTCACAGTTGCCATTTGCCTTATATATCTATTTCTAATCTTTGATTTTTAGTCTATTTTTGTCTTTGTCTCTAAACTGTGTCTATTGTCACAGCATATTGATGGGTTTTGTTTTCTTATCCAATCTGCAATTCTCCATCTCTTGAGTAGTGCATTTAATCCATTAACATTCAGTGTAATTGTCAACAAGTATCAATTCTTTGCTATTATTTTGTTATGTGTTTTTTCATGGTGTCCCTGGTTTCTTTATCCCAAATTATTTTCTGTGCTGAGCTCATTATGTTTATGAATCATGTTGTCATTTCCTTTGTTGCTGTTGTTTTAGTATTTGCTGAATATTTGTGCTTGTCCTCTTTTTTATTGTGATATGAAAGTTTATCATTTTGCTTTGAGGTTACCCTGTGATTTATAATTTTCTTCATGAGTTTTGAACAGCCCATTCTATCTTGCAACTCTCTTGACTTCCTCACAATTTAGAAGTTCTGTACCTGCACAGTATTTTTCCCTCTTTTTTGCTTTGTAGCTGTCCTCATTTGCCAGTCGATGTCTCCGGTTCCCTTTTTACAATCTTGTAAGCTTATTGTACTCTGGATATGGCCATAGCTGTGGTTTCTGGGTTATGTCATCTTGTGTATTAATGGTGGGTTGTTGTTTGCTATTTGTGGTTCTCTGTTAAAAGGACTCCCTTTAGTATCTGTTGTAAGGTTGGTCTGGTTTTCACAAATTCCCTTAGTTTCTGCTTAGCTGGAAATCTCCTAATTTCACCATCATATTTGAGGGACAGTTTTGCTGGGTATATAATTCTTGGTTGAAAAGTTTTCTCTTTCATAATTTTATGTATACCATCCCATTGCCTTCCTGCTTGCTTAGTTTCTGTGGAGAAATCAGAGTTTATTCTTACTAGTTGTACTTTGTATGTAACTTTTTGTTTTCCCTGTGCTGCTTTCTGGATTCTGTCTTCGTCTTTGGTTTTGATGAGTTTGATGATGATATGCCTTGGTAATTTTCTTTTGGGCTCCATCCTGTTTGGAGCTCATTGGACTTCCTGCATGGATATATTTTTATCTTTCATCATATCATGCAATTTCTCTTCCAACAAATCATGGACAATTTTCTCATGTTTTTTTGTTTTCCTCCTGTTCTCAAATTCCAATAACACACAGGTTATTCCTTTTGTTGTTATCCCACATGAACTTTAGGCATTCTTCATTTGTTTTGATCTTTTTTTCTGATTGATCCTTTTCCAAAGAAGTGTTCAGGTATTTGTCTTCAATCTCATTAATTCCTTCTTTCATTACATCAATTCTACTCCTTTGCATTTTCAATGTGTTATATTTTTCTGAAAATTTAGTATTAATCTTCTACATTTCTATCTTTGATTTTGAATTATTTCTAATTTTTCATTTATTTTTTCATTTTCTTTTGTATTTTCTTCCAAAATTATTTTAGAATTCTGTCTGTGTTTTCCTTGATCTGTCTCTCAGTCCTTTGAAGTCAGCTAAATATAATTATTTTGAGTTCCTTATCAGGGAGTTCTAATGCTACTTCTTCCTCAGAGATGTATTCTGGGTCTGTATCCTGCTCCCTTATTCTACTGGTTTATCTTGCTTCTTTGTGTGGACTGTGATTGTCTGTTGTCTCCTAGACATTGTGACATTGTTGTATTTAGATCTCTTTTAATTGTGAAGAGCTGCTAAGGGTGATTCAGGCTCTTCTTGGTAGTTGCTTATTGTTTGGCATTTGGAGGAGAAGGAAGTGAGCTCTCATTTAATAAGTGAAGCTGCAGGAAGTGTGGGTGTAGTTGTGTCATATGAGGGCTGTTGCTGTTTCCCACTCAGTTAGAAAAAAAATAACAATTGAATAACCATCAACAAAATAAAAGCAAATGGACAAAAAACACACCATGTAATAACACAGGAACAGTAACCAAAAGAAGAAAAAAGGGAAAAAAAAATTGCAATATCTGGGGAGATGGCAATAAGAGAAAAAAAAAAAAAGTAGAGAAGGAGAATAAATGAAGAAAAAAATGGGAAAATACAAAAAGAAAAACAAGTAACAGCATTAACCATAAGAAAGAAAAAAGAAAAAAAAATGCAAGCAGGAACAGGGAAAAGAAAAAAAGCTGAAAACAAGAACCTGGGAAGGAAAGAATAAAGAATAATAATAGAAAGGTTGAAAGTAGCAATAATAGTAGTAGTCTTAAAACAGACAAAAACAAATAAACTAAGAAAAAGACGAAAGAAAACAAAATCAGGGCAGGGTACCTAGGCTTTGTCCAAGCACACAGACTGGGATGGAATTCCTGGCAGCCTAGAAGGTGGGTGGGAGTGAGGGATGCCTGCACCTCTGTTTACCAAGAGGGTGTGGGATATAATAGTAACAAGGGGAATGTCATATCTTTCCAGTCATCCACCTCTGGAATGGTTCCTGGGAAGTAGAGCCTGTTTTTAAGTTCCTGGAATCTGGGAGAACACTGTCCCTTTAAATATCCAAAATGGTCAAACAGCTTGTAAACATTCAAAATGGCTGTGCCCCCCAGACAGGCAAAAGTCCACAGCTCAGCCCACCTTCCTCTTCACTGCTTCCCCTTTTATTCACCAGCCACAAGAGCATTCCTCCCTGCAGTCCCTGGCTAGCAGGGTTGATTTTTAGTTTAATTCTTAGGTCCTACCACCACTAGGCAATATCCAAGCTGTCAGCCATCAGGATGGCTGCCAGACAGTAGCTCTGTATGTCTCCTTTTTTGGTGTTTTTATGCAAATTCTTCTGCTAGTTGGAGTTTAGTCCACTTCTATATCCTTTCCTTGAAAGCTCATGGGTCCAGGATTATCTTCTGTATCTGTATTAATTTTTTCCTCTTTTCTTTGTTGAAGAGGGTCTGTGCAGTCTTTCTGTCTATTCCACCATCTCACTGGAACTCTCAGATTCTTCATTATTCTTTAATGTTGCCTAGTATTCCATTGTGTGAATGTATCATTGCTTCTTATCCATTTATTCTGCTGATGGGCATTTATGTCATCTGCAAATAGAGTGAGTTTACTTCTTTGTCAATTAGGATGCCTTTTATTTCTCTTTCTTATCTTCTTGCCCTGGATTTCCAATACAATCTTAAATAGAAGTGGTGATAGAGGCCTTCATTCTTTAGTTCCCATTCACAGGGGAGTAGTTTGAGTCTCCATTGACAATAACATTAGCTGAAGGTTTAGTATATATGCCTTCAACACACTGACAAGTTTTTTTTTTTCCCCCAACATAACAACTTTTACATTCACAGCTCAGGGATTTTGTTGACATTTTTCATATTGTGCCACAAGTTTTGCTATCCTTTCCTAAAATATTCTACCACCATTAGCATAAACTCAATGCCCAGCAAAGAAAATCATCCCCTTTCCCACTTCCTTCCTATCCCTGGTAACCAATAATAATATTTGTTTCTATCTATCTACATGTATGTTTTTTTTTTCTACCTATCCAGGAATTTTCCCTCCTCTCCCATCCCATCCTTGGTAACCAACAAAGAAATTTTCCTTCTGTGAATAAACCTTTCTTTGACTGTTTACAACAGTGGACTAATACAATATTTGTCCTTCTGTGATTGACTTATTTCACTCAGCATAATGTCCTCCACGTTCATCCACATTTTGCAGAGTCTACATTATCCTTTAGGCTTGCATAATATTACGTTGTGTGTATATACCACGGTTTGTTTATCCATTCCTTGGTTGATGGGGACTTAGGTTGTTTTCATCTCTTTGTTATTGTGAATAGTGCTGTGAAGAACATGGGGGCACATATATTTACTGTGTCCTGCCTCTCACTTCTTTGGGACATATATGCAGTAATTGGATGGCTGGATCAAATGGTATTTGTCTCTCCAATTTTTTAAGGAATTGCCATGCTGATTTCCACAGTAGTTGTATCATTTTACAGTATTCAAGGAGTGTACAAGAGTGCCAGTCTCTCCACATCCTAACCAGCCTTTGTTGTTTTCTGTCTTGGTGAACATTGCAGTTATTGCTGGGATGAGATGGCATCTTAGAGTTGTTTTGATAGGTAGTTCTCTAATGGCTAATGATCAAGAATATTTCTTTATGTTTTTCTTGGCTGCCTGAATATATTATCTGGTGAAGTGTCTTTTCATGTCTTTTGATCATTTTTAATTATATTTTGTTGAAGATGTTTGCATCTATATTCATGAGGGATACTGGTCTGTAGTTTTCCTGTCTTGTGGTGTCTTTGCCTGGTTTTGGTATCAGGGCTACACTTGCTTCATAAAATGAATTTGAGAGAAATCTTTCATTTTCTATGTTCTGGAATAGTTTTAGTAGGATTGATGTCAGCTCTTTTCTGAATGATTGGTAGAATTCTCCACTGAAACCATCTGAGCCAGGACATTTTTTTGTTGGCAATTTTTTTATGATCTGTTCAACTTCTTCTTTTGTTATGGATCTGTTCAAAATTTCTACCTCAGTCTGTCTTAGTTTGGGTCAGTAGTGTGTTTCTAGAAATGTGTCCCTTTCTTCTAGGCTTTTAAATTTGTTGGAGTACAGTTCTTCAGCATATTGGGTATTCTTTTTATTTCTGTTGGTTCTGTTGTGATGCCATATATTTCATTTCTTATTTGGGTTATTTGCATCTTCTTCTTTTCCTTTGTTAAGTTTACTGGTTAAGTTTAAGTTAAGTGGATTGTTGATTTTATTAATCTTGTCAAAGAACCAACTTCTAATCTTACTGATTTTTTTCTATTGTCTTTTGATTTTCTGTTTCATTTATTTCTGCTTGAATATTTTATCTCTTTTCTTTTGTTGACTGTAACTTTTTTTGCTGCTCTTTTTCTGATGGCTGGAGATGTTGGGATAAAGTGTTTATTTTGACTCTTTCTTCTTTCTTGATATGTACATCTATTGCTATAAACTGCCCTCTGATCACTGCTTTTGTTGTGTCCCAAAGGTATTGGTATGTTGCGTTTTCATTCTCAATTGATTCAAGGAATTTTTTACTTCATTTTTTATTTCTTCTATTACCCAATCATTTTTGAGGAGATTGTTATTCATTTCCATGTGTTTGCTCTTTTTCTGTTGGCCTTCCTACTGTGGGTTTCTAATTGTATAGCATTGTGATCTGAGAAGACGCTTTGCAGTCTTTCAATGTTTTTAAATTTATTGAGGCTTACTTTGTGGCCTAACATATGGTCTATCTTGAAGAACAGTCCATGTGTGCTGGAAAAGAATGTGTATTTTGCTGTTGTTGAGTGCAGTGCTCTGGAGATGTCTCTAAGGTCAAGTTGGTTGAGCGTATTGTTTAGTTCTCCATCTTTGCTGAGTTTCTTTCTAGTTGTTCTGTCTTTTATTAAAAGTGGTGTCTTCTATTGTTAATCTGAAGTCATCTATTTGTTTTTTCAATTTTGTTAAAGTCTGATTTATGTATTTTAGGGCTCTTTCATTGGGGGCATGTTGTTGTGGTTAGGTGCTGTCGAGTTGTTTCCGAGTCATAGTGACTCCATGCACAGCAGAATGAAACACTGCCCAATCCAGCTCCAGCTCCATGATCCTTGCTATATTTGAGCCCATCATTGCAGCCACTGTGTCAATCCATCTCGTTGAAGGCCTCCCCCTCTTTCGTTGACCTTCCACACTACCAAGCATGACATTTTTCTCCAGGGAATGGTCCCTTCTGATAACATGACAAAAATAGGTGAGATAAAGTCTGGCCATTCTCGCTTTCAAGGAGCATTTTGGGTGCACGTCCTCCAAGACAGATCTGTTAGTTCTTTTAGCAGTCCATGGTACTTTCAGCATTCTTCACCAGCACCACAACTCAAAAGCATCAACTCTTCTTCAGTATTCCTTATTCATTGTCTAGCTCTCACAGGCATACGATGTGATTGGAAATATCATGGCTTGTGTCAAGCACATCTTAATCCCCAAGGAGACGTTGTTCTCCTGAGCACTTGAAACAGTTCCTTCATGGTTGATTTTTCCAATGCTACGTTGTTTAATATCCTGACTGCTGCTTCCATTGGCATCGACTGTAGAACCAAGCAACGTGAATCTTTGACAACCTCAATCTTCTCTCCATTTATTGTGATGCTGCTCATTGGTCCAGTTGTGAGGATTTTTGCTTTCTTTATATCGAGATGTACTCCATACTGCAGACTGTATTCTTCAAACTTCATCAGTAAGTGCCTCAAGTCATCCTCACTTTCAGCAAGCAAAGTTGTATCATCTGTGTATATCAGGTTGTTCATGATTCTTCGTCCTATCCTGATGCCACATTTTTCTTCATGTAGTCCAGCTTCTTGGGTTATTTGCTCAGCATATGCATTGAATCAGTGTGGGGAAAGGATACAACCCTGACACACTCCCTTCCTGGTTTTAAACCATGTAGTGTCCCCTTGTTCCATTTGAACAACAGCCTCCTGGTCAAGGTACAATTTCCTCATGAGTACAATCAAGTGTTTATGAATTCCCATTCTTCTCAATGTTATCAGTAATTTGTCATGATCCACACAATCAAATGCCTTTGCATAGTCAATAAAACACAAGTCACATCTTTCTGGTATTCTTTGCCTTGAGCCAAGATCCATCTGACAACAGCTATGATATCCCTTGTTCTACGTCCTCTTCTGAATCCAGCTTGCACCTCTGGAAGTTCTCTGTCAATATACTGCTGCAACACTTTTTGAATTATCTTCAGTAAGATCTTACTTGCATGCAATATTAATGATAATCTATAATTTCCACACTCTGTGGGATCACTTTTCTTTGGAATGGGTACAAATATGGATCTCTTCCAGTCAGTTGGCCAGGTAGCTGTCTTCCAAATCTCTTGGCAAAACCTACTGAGTGCTTCCAATACGGCTTCCATTTGTTGAAATATCTCAATGGGTATTCCATCAATTCCTGGAGCCTTGTTCTTCGCCAATTGTTTCATTGCAGCTTTGACTTCCTCCTTTACCACCATTGGTTCTAGATCATATGCCACTTCCTGAAATGGATGAAGATTGACCAGTTCTTTTTGGTACAGTAATTCTGTGTATTCCTGCCATCTTCTCTTGATGTTTCTGCATCATTCAATATTTTGCTCATAGAATCTCTCAGTATCGCAACTCGAGGCTTAAATTTTTTCTTCAATTCTTTCAGCTTGAAAAATGCTGAGCATGTTCTTCCCTTTTGCTTTTCAAACTCCATGTCTTCACACCTTTCATTATAGTAACTGGTTTTGTCTGCTCGAGCTGCTCTTTGAAATCTTCTGTTCAGCTTTTTTATCTTGTCATTTCTTCCATTTGCCTTAGCTACTCTCCACTCAGGGCAAGTTTCAGAGTCTCTTCTGTCATCCATTTTGGTCTTCTCTTCTTTTCTCATCTTTTTAATGACCTCTTGCTTTCTTCATGGATAATGTTCTTGATATCCTCCCACAATTCTTATAGTTTTTGGTCATTGGTCTTCAATGCATCAAATCTATTCTTTAGATGATCTCTAAATTCAGGAGGGATATATTCAAGATCACATTTTGGCTCTCTGGGATTTGTTTTAATTGTCTTTAACTTCAAGTTGAACTTGCATATGAGCAGTTGATGGTCTGTTCTACAATCAGCTCCTGGTCTCATTTTGGCTGAAGATATTGAGCTTTTCCACTGCCTCTTGCCAGAGATGTAGTCAATCTGAGTCTTGTGTGTTCCATCAGGTGAAGTCCATGTGTAGAGCCGCCATTTGTGTTGTTGGAAAAAGGTGTTTGCAATGAATAAGTCGTTGGTCTTGCAAAATTCTACCATACAAGTTCCAGCATTACTTGTCACCAGAGCCAAATTTTCCAACTACCGGTGATTCTTCTCTGTTTCCAACTTTTTCATTCCAGTCACCAGTGATAATTAACACATCCTGATTGCATATTTGGTCAATTTCAGACTGCAGGAGTTGATAAAAATCTTCAATTTCCTCATCTTTGGCTTTAGTGGTTGGGACATAAATTTGAATAATAGTCTTATTAACGGGTCTTCCTTTTAAGCGTATGGATATTATCCTATCACTGACAGCATTGTACTTCAGGACAGATCTTGAAACATCCTTTGTGATGATAAATGCCACGCCATTCCTCTTCAAACTGTCATTCCTAGCATAGTAGATCACATGGTT
>NW_006922351.1:694650-703923 GCF_000298275.1 Orycteropus afer afer
TGGTTCAGCCTCAAAACTCACATCATCACCTCACCATGGTAGGGCAAATCGACAGACAAGTTTGTCTCCCTGTTGGAAACCTCTCATAGCACCCTTACCTGGGTCTCTGCAACTGACTCCTCCTATGTCCAGATTCCTGGGCCTTTTAATCCACTTTCTCCCACTCTCCCTCCCTGTTGTTTTGGGCATGCCTGTGTTCCCTCTCCTAACCTGGATCCCTGTGGCTGATTGTGACACTGTCCTGTTTCCTGGCTTTTAATCCTCTTTCTCTCACTCTCCCACCCTGCTGTTTTGAGCATGCTTGAGTTCCCTCTCCTTACCTGGATCCCTGCGGCATTGGGTGCACAGATATTTGTCCTCTTATTCAATTGAACCTTTAATCATATAATGCCTTTCCTTTTCCCTTATTATAATTTTTGCCTTAAAGTCTACTTTATCAGAAATTAATTTTGCCACTCTTGTTTTTTTCCTTTAGGTTGGTATTTGCTTGTTATATGTTTTTTCTAACCTTTGAATTTTTAGTCTATTTCTGTCTTTTTGTCTAAGATATCCCTTGTAGACAGCATATTGATGGGTCTTGTTTTCTTATCCATTCTGCAACTCTGTGCCTCTTGAGTGGTGCATTTAATATATTGACATTCAGTACAATTATCAAAAAGTATGAATTTATTGATTTAATTTTGTTATGTGTTTTTCATGGTGTGTCTGATTTATTTTTTACATATAATTTTCTGCGCTGAGCTCATTTTGTTTATGAATTGTATTTTCATTTCCTTTATTGCTATTGTTTTAGTATTTTCTAAATATTTGTGCTTGTCTTCCTTTTAATTTTGATGTGAAGGTTTATTAATTATCTTAAAGGTTACCCTGTGATTTATTATTTTTGGCCAAGCTTAAAACAATCTGTTGTATCTTGCAGTTGTCTTGACTTCCTCACTATTTAGACATTCTATAACTACACTATTTATTTCATCTATTTGGATTGTACTATCTCACTGCCATTGAATTGGATTCAACTCATAGAAACTCCTTCTTGGGTCTCTGAGGCACTATGAAAGTAAATTGTCCAACCTTCCTTCCGAGGAGTGGCTGGTGGGTTTGAACCACCAGCCTTCTGGTTAGCAGTCAAATGCCTTAGGCACTACACCACCAGAGGTCCCTTTTGGATTGTAGTTGTCCTCATTTACAAATTGATGTTCCTGGTTCTCTATTTATAGTCTTATAAGCTTACTTTACTTTGGATATGGTTTCTGGGTTATGTCATCAAGTGTGTTAATCATCACTTGTTGTTTACTCTTGTTGGTTCTCCATTGGAAGAATTCCCTTTAACATATCTTGTAAGATTGATGTGGTTCTAACAAATTCCCTTAATTTCTGCTTATCTGGATGTGTCCTAATGTCACCTTCATATTTGAGTGACAATTTTGCTAGGTATATAATTCTTGGCTAGAAATATATGGGAAAAAAAAGAAAAAATATATATATTTTCATATATTCAAACTGACATGTCTACTGCTTGCAAATATTCAAAATGGTTACACCTTGAGAACAGCTGCTGGCAGTCCACAGGTCTGTTTGTCTCCTTCTTCACAGTTTTTCTTTCTGGTTTCAGGCACTGATACAGTCCTTACTCATGCAGTTCTTGGTGAGCACAGCCAATTCTTAGATTCCTACCAAAAAATATTCAAAATGGTTGTGCCCTCAGGACATCTGGCAATTCACGGCTCTGTTTGTCCCCTTATTCACTGTTTTATATATATCATCTCATTGCCTTCTCATCTGCATGGTTTCTGCCAAGAAATCAGAACTTAGTTGTATTGGTTGCCCTTTGTATGTGACTTTCTTTTTTTTTTTTTTTTTTCCCCATGCTGCTTTTAATATTATCTCTTTATTTTTTATTTTGGTGAGTTTGATGATGATATGTCTTGGTGATTTTCTATTGGGGTTTATTCTACTTGGGGTTTGTTGAACTTCTTGAATGGATATATTCTCACCTTTCATCAAATTAAGGAAATTCTCTGTCAACAAACCTTCAACCATTTTCTCTGTGGTTTTATCTGTCCCTTCCTGTTCTGAAATTCTGATTGCACTTAGGTTATTCCTCTTGATCATATCCCATATGGATCTTTGAGTTTATTTATTAAGTTTTGATCTTTTGTCTGATTGATCCATTAACAAGGTTATATTGAGGTATTTGTCTTCAATCTCATTAATTTTATCTTCCTTTGATTTGATTATTTTTCTCTGCCCATTCAATGTGTTATCTGTTTCTGAAATCTTAGTATACATCTTCTGGATTTCTGTTTGTTGTTTTTGTATCAATTTTAATTTTTTGTTTAGTTTGTCAATCTGTTCTTATCTTGTTTTCCTAAACTCCTCAAGTTTTATTTGTCTTTTCCTTAATTTTGTCAGTTTTCCCCTTGATATGTCTCTCAAACTTCGAAGGTACCCAAATATATTTCTTTTTAATTCCTTTTCAGGGCATTCTTCCTCAGGGATGTTTTCTGGGTTTGCTTCCTGGTCCCTTGTTTCTACTACTTTACCTTGCTTTTGTGTGTGGACTATGATGACTTGTTTTCCCTGAGACATTATGGTGTTGGATTTATGTTTAATTTGTATATTGGTGTAATTTGCCAAAATAGTTTTTTTTTTCCTTTATTTTATTTTGATATATATGTGTAAGGAAGATACTGTGCTCCTCAATTCACTAGTTGTTAGCACTTAGGCACTCAACACCTGTCTCCTGGTGGATGCAATAAAGAATGAGAGTATGTGCACAGATCTCTGTTATCTGTTTTTAAAGAGCAGTTAAGTGTGAGTTTAGCTGGTATAGTCTATCATCTATCATTGGTCAGTTGTTGCAAAAGCAAGTGGTGGCCCTCACTCTGTGGGTGGTGTTGCAGGAGGTGGATATGATTGTGTTGTGTGGGAATGGTTGCTGTCTCCCACTCAGACCAAAATAAAAATAAAAATAAAAATAATTATAAAGCATCAAAAAAATAAAAACAAGAATGGAGAACTGAAACCACATACACAAACAGGAACAATCACACACACACACACACAGAAATGCAATAAAGGAGAAGAAAATTTTCAAGGTATATTAAAATAGGATAATGTAAAGATAATGAGAAAAAAGATAGGAAAATAGTCACAATATTTGTGGAGGATGGAAGGACAGAAAAAAGGAAGAGTAAAAGAATAGTAAAGAAAAAAATGAGGAAATGTAAATGAAAAAAAAATTGGAAAAGAAAAGTAATGGGAACCAGGAAAAGGAAAGAGAAAAAAAAAAAAAAAAGAGAGAGAAAGTACATGAGAGAGAACAGAGAAGAAAGAGAGGGAGGGAGGGAGAGAGAGAGGGAAAACTAGAAGAAAAGAGGAAGATAAAAAGAATAATTTGAAAAATATAAATAAACCAAAACTATGGGGGGGGGGGAATGGCACCCAGGCTCTGTCAGAGCATAGACCAGTATGTGCTGGTCATGACGGTGGTTGGAAGCAGGGGATGGCCACACATCCTTTCAGCAGGAGAGTGTGGGGAATAAAGGTAACAAGGGGAATATTCCACTTCTCTAGTTGTCAGTCAGGTTTGTTTGCCCATGCTATCCTTGGCATGCAGACCCTATTCTTAGGTCACTGTGCATATAAGAGCACCACTTACATATATTCAAACTGACATGTCCACTGCTTATGAATATTCAAATTGGTTACACCTTCAGAACAGCTGCTGGCAGTCCACATGTCTGTTTGTCTCCTTCTTCACTGTTTTCCTTTCTGATTGTCAGACACTGATACAGTCCTTACCCATGCAGTTCTTGGTGAGCACAGCCAATTCTTAAGTTCCTACTGAGAAATATTCAAAATGGTTGTGCCCTCAGGACATCCGGCAGTTCACTGCTCTGTTTATTCCCTTACTCACTGCTTTCATTCAGGTTCTTCTACTAGTTGGTATTTAATCCATTTTTTTATCCTTCACCTCAAAGCTTGAGTTTCCAGGATCATCTTATGCATTGGTTTCAAATGGTTTTTCATTGCTCTGTTGCAGAGTGTTTGTGTAGCTTGTCTGCCTATTCTGCCATCTTGCCTGAGCTTCTACACTGATGTTCTTGATGCTTCTCCAAGCACAATGTTACCTCTGAATAATCTTACTTACAGTTTCCTTTGACTTTAAAGCTCACTGTTCACATCTATGCAAGACTTTCTCTTCATTGTGCTCAAATATCACCTTGTTAGAGAGACTTTCCTCTTCATCCTATTATAATTATTGTTATTGCTCCGTCGGTCCATTTCTGTTTACTGTCACTATATTTTATTTTTCTCTGTTTATTAACTAGGTATATATTCACTTATTTATTATTGTATTGTCTGTCTCCCCTTCAGGAATGTGAGCTTTATGAGATTTGGATTCTATTGGGGTCACTTTCAGTCCAGTTATAACACAGTGTCTGACACACAATAGGTAGTCAAATATTTGAGGAATGAATAAATAAAATGGCTATAAGTAAAAATATAGGCTTATATATTAATCTTTTAATCAGTGAATATTTACTCATCATCTGTATCATTTTTAAGTGAGATACAAAAGAGATTTGCAACTTCCTTAAATCCAGAAGGAGCAAAACAGCCAAAAACTTCCTACTTGATTAATAATCTATTGTTGTTGTTATGTGCTGACGAGTCAGACCCGACTCATAGTATTTCAGTTTCTTGTCAAATCACCATAGACAGATCTATATAGAACTGGCGAGAGATGAACTTCTAGCAGTGTTTTCCCATCTGTCACCAATGAGTCTACAGGTGGCTAGATTCACATTATTTATTCTCTTTGTTGGCCTGAAATTTTCTTTTGTATTAACAAGAATTTCTCCATGACAGAGTTTTGCTCCATTGGATAATTCAGATGTTCATTAAAATGCTGTGAGATTCTGCTGACTCCATTGAATACTACTTATGTTTTAATGAGCATTAATGAATTTTGTGATTGGCCTATGGAGCAAAACTCATATCTCATTAGGTGGATTCCCAAAATGCCTAAAGGTGAGCAGACACAGCTTTAGATATATAAGGTAATTTCATACTTAATTAGCTCCTTACTTGCCACACTACAGAGACACATCCAAAGCTGTGGCTTCAAATGGCAAACTTGTTTTTTGCTGTTATAAGACAATGAAATGGTCTTTCATAGAAATAGAATTCATAGAAAGCCTCTGTGAGTAGTTTAAGGCCATTTCCTATTATGTTAATAAATTGGCATGTTATGACTTGATTCACAGAAAATAGAATATAAGGCAGAAGAGTTAAAGGATTTCTAACTTGAACTGAAATTGTATTTTATATAGGATATGTCATTGTGAAATAGATAGATGCATACATTCAGATGGACACACAAATTTTTTTTTTTTTCTGCTTTCATTAATTGAGACCTGATCATGAGAAGGAAATTTTCATATAGTATTTTTCCCTTCTAATAAAGACTCTGAGGATTGGAACTATTACTTTACCTTTATAGATGAGATAGTTGATGCATGATGTGTTTAAGTTATTTGCCAGGTATCACAATAAGATTTTACGTGAATTCAGCTCTTTCTAACTTTCAAAGTCAAGGTTCAATTCTGTGTATTCTCTATTATAAATTTGCATAGGATTCAGAGTAATGATTATTCAGCTAAAAAATATTGATGTGTTTGAAGTGTCAAAAAGCAATTAATTGTGTTATTATGACAAATGAAGAAAATTTTCATTTTATCTAATGGTTAAATTAAATTCTCAGTAATTAAAAAAATATTTTCAGATATGCAAAAAGACTCAAGCAAGAATATACTGATGTTATATTCACATGATGTATATAACTGATATTATATACATGCCATGAATATACAAATATTATGAATTGCACATGCTTGCATAATCCTTAGTAAATTATAAAAGATCATTGTTTTACAGTGGTTTATACAATATTATTCCCAACATATTTTCAAAGATAACACTCTAATTGCTGTTATGCCTTGATATAACTAAGCAATAGAAAGTTTAGAATAAAATTCCTTTTATTGTCAATGATTAAAGTAGCATTTGAAAACATCTTTTAAAGCAGTATAAGAATTTAAGAGACAACAGATATTTCTGTAGAATGGCACTACTCTTTTGGGGCGATTAATGGTGCACTTTCTCTGATCAAAGGAGAAAGATAGGCTCTTGGGGCTTGATTTCTAGAGTCTCACTGGTCTTGGCCTGGATATGAAGTTGTGGCACAAGAACACACTCACCCACACACCAAATTCATAGTGAACATCTGTGAAATTTTTGGTAGAATTTAGAGTATTTTGAGTTTCAATTACAGCTCCACAATCAAATATGAGGTCATGTTTCTGGAGTTCCTCTGAAAATTGAAAGTAAGATCTTCTTATACTTTGCACTATAGCATGGTAATTAACACAGAGGTTTGGGGCTTAGACATATCTAGGATTGAATCTCTGTTCTGTTGCTTACTTAGTTGTTTCCAGTAAGTTACGTCATGTCTCTAAGGCCCTGAAAACTCATATGAGTAATGAGGAAATTTCTATATCACCTTCCTTGGTTCCTGGATCAGAGTAAATGTGTAGCTCAGTCAGTGGTTGTTATGGATTGAATAGCATCCTCTCAAAAATATGTAATATAATATTCTGGATAAACTACTGTTTGGAATAGAGTTCTCTTTGTTATGTTAAGGAGGACAAATCAGTGTAGAGTGTATTTTAAGCCAAGTGATTTTGAAACATAGTAGGGGAAGATTAGGCACAGATTCAAGGAAGCACAGATGAGTCAAGATAGATGTTACCTCACATGAGGATCACCAAGGAGCTGAGGAAAAGAACCTGAAAAGAAAGAAGGACTTCTCCCAGAACTGAGATAGAGAAAGCCTTCCCCTAGAGCTGGAATACTGTATCCAAACATTTTGTCTCTTAAACTGTGAGCAAATAAATTTTTATTTGTTAAAGTTATTCACTTGAGGTACTTCTTTTATAGCAGCACTAGGTAACCAAAGCAGTGGTAAAATGATATAATATTTACTAAAGTTTACATTTTAAATTTAATTGAGTGATTATTCATTTAAAATGTGTTGCTATGTCTCACGATAAATCCCACAGACTTGCAGACTATGGTTTCTTTTTAGCCTTTGCATAACAAATATTTGAGAGAAAACTTGATATACAGAAACCTCAATAAATATCCTGTGAATAAATGAGTTAATTTTTCATTCAGTTTCATGATTTGCATACTCTACATATCTTAGATTTGTAAAATTCCAAATCAAGTACTTGTTGTTGTTGTTGTTGTTATGTGCCGTCAAGTCAAACCCGACTCATAGCGACCTCTCCTTGGGTTTCCGAGGCAGTATCACTACGGAAGTAGGATTGCCCAACTTTCCTTCCGAGGAGTGGCTGGTGGGTTTGAACTGCCAGCCATCTGGTTAGCATGCAAGTGTCTTAGCCACTATGTTACCAGAGCTCCCAATCAAGTACTAGAGAAGAAAAAAAAAGGAGCATATATTTGATTGTTCAATAATAGTTTTACTGCATATTACCAGACTGCAAACTCTATAGAATAAATTAATGCATGGTAACAACTGTAAGCATAACTATGTTGATTCATTGCCCTTTTTATATTTTTCAATTGGCTAGTTTCTGCTCAAGGACAAGGAAACTACTGTTAAAAGGTTCTTGTTCTTTCTCATAAACTCTGCTATGCACTTGAGATAATTTTTCTAATGTCTTATCCAGCTATTTCAACTGCTTGGAGTTGGAGAATGTTCAACAATGTTTTAAGAGAGTAAGAGCAAAGAAGACAATGACATGGATCATAGTGAGGGTAGAAGGGTAGAAGGTGAGATTAGACATTTAGAAAGGCTAAACTATATAGTCAATTATTTACAGACTTTATGACATTTCCACTGCCGTCTAATTTGAATGCTTACAAGTTTTTGCTTTCAGTTATGTCATGAACTCTTTAGGATAGGCACTATTCCTTAATGTATTCCTAGTGCAATTCATTGTAAATTCATTTCTCATAGAGTGGGCGACTGATACAACTTTGTTGAAGAAATATTTCAATACTACAATACTAATTAAGCAATTTTTGTACCTAAACCAAAACTCTTTTTTTCTAAAATGATAACCTAAGGTATCTAATGTTTCTTTCAATTATTAACCCTATTTGTAGATGTTCATGGTGATATCTTTGTTGTTTTTATTGGCACAGTCTCAGATAGTTTGAATAGAGAAATTGAAAATAATCCCCATGAACCACAAAGCTCCAAAATAGACATGCAGAGAGATAGAGAATGAATGAATAATTGATTTTCCCAACTTGAATCAAGTATTTTACATTTCTTTGTGCAATTTAAAAAAAAATACACTCCAATTGGATTTGTAAGATTATTGTTGTAATCAAAACCTAGTCAAACTTGCCTAAATACCTCAACAATCACTTTTATTTCTCAGTGTCCCTGGGTAGTGCAAACAGTTAAAGTAATTGACTGCTAACTGAAAAGTTTGAATTTTGAGTCTTCCTAGAGTCACCTCAGGAAAAACATTTGGCAATCTACTTCCAAAACATCAGCCATTGAAAACCTTATAGACCATAGTTCTACTCTGACACCCATAAGGTTACTATGAGTTGGAGTCAGCTCAATTTTATTTCTGAAAATAAAGGATAAATCATCTTTTTTCATTACTAGAAATAGATTCAGTGTCCACCATAACTGGAAAAAAAAAAAAAGCTGGATATATGATAGCTATACATGTGGACTTCACCAGACAGAATAGACAGGAATCAGATTGACTACATCTGTGTCAAGAGGTGATGGAAAAGATCAATATCTTTAGCCAAAACCAGGCCAGGAGCTGACTGTGGAAAGATCATAAACTACTCATATGCAAGTGCAACTTGAAGTAGAAGACAATTAAAACAAGTCCACAAGAACCAATATATGATCTTGAATATATCCCTCCTGAATTTGGAGACCATCTAATGAATAGATTTGACCCATTCAACAAGAGTGACTGAAAACCAGAAGAATTGTGGGATGATATCAAGAATATCGTACACTAAGAAAGAAGATGGCAGACTAGCCAGAAAGACTGCACAGACCCTCTCCAACAAAGAAAAGGGAAACCAATTAACACAGACACAGAATATAATCCTGGACCCCTGAGCCTTGAAGGGAAGGATATAGAAGTGGACTAAACCCCAACTAGCAGAAGAATTTGCATGAAAATACCAAAAAAGGAGACA